>NW_010242403.1:19405-28541 GCF_000690775.1 Eurypyga helias | reverse complement strand
TCCCAAATCATGTTCTTTTTTTTTTTTAATTAAATCAATGAAACCGAAATCGAGTCTTGACTCACGCGGTGTGCCAGGTTTTTTTCCCCCTTCAGATCCCAAACTGTACGCGATGCAGTACGGGAGGAAAGAAGACAGAAGAAAAATTCTGCCAACGTTCTCCTTAGCACTGTTGCTTTTACCAATGGTTTACTACTACTGTTCTGTAGCTGTGTACAAAGAGATGTGAAATAATTTCAGGCAAAAATAAACTGTAAGTGACTATCTTTTAGCTGCGTGCTTTGTGTTTTCTTCGAAGGAAGCTTTCGCTGGCCTGCTGACGCGGGATGCTGTGGGCGGTGCGGAGACGCCGGGGCCGGAGGACAATGCCCATCCGAGGACGGCGTCCCAAAGAGCTGCGCAGGCAGCTCGCTCGGTGCCGCTGCTCCGCTCTGCGCTCCGGAGCCGTCTCCTCCTGTGGAAAAGCTCTCGTGGGCGTTTGCCACCAGCCGCCGGGTTTCAAGGCACCGTCACCTGGAAGGGAGGAGGAGGAGGAGGACAGCTGAGGCTCTGCGCATCCGGTTCTCGCATCCCACCCCCCAGACCGTTGATCTCTGCGCCGTTCCTAATCCTTCGCAGGCTCCGAGAGTTCTTGCACTGGCCATCGAAAGAGTTGCACTGGTGGGTTTTTCGCACCGGTTGCCTGGATCTGGAAACACCGGGGCATTTCCAGGCTGGAGATGGGTTTCCGTATCTTAAGGTGTATTTTGGGGCAGTATCCAAAGGGAGGGGTCGGCCACGTTTGCCTTCTGCTCCCTGTCCTTGACAAAGTGCCGGGTTGTGGGCTGGATGCCAGCGGAAGATCCAGCTGGAGCTTCCCAACTCTGCTTGGATCATCTAGACAATTACTGAACTTCTTTAGTGTTTAACCAAATGGGCCCCACTTGAACCCAGTTCCTGCAGGTGTTCTGAGAGTGGCCTTCCCCCTATGCTCCCTGGCTCCTGCACTCTCATTTTGTCTGTATTTCTGTCCCATTCCACAAAACAGCCTTCAGGACACGGAGCTACACGCGTCTGTACGGTGTTTCCAGTCGAGGTAAGACGTGCTCACAGGACAGCCCTTGATAAAGAGAATAACCAGAAATATTCCCGTGATGTGGCACGAGGGACAGGGAAGTTGCCAGAGGAAGGTGAGCTTTAGGCCTGGGTGAGACACGTTGGACTCGGGTTCTCGGGCTCCCATGGGCCGGGACCCCTCCCCTGCTGCTCCCGGGCTCAGCCTCCCGGGCAACTGACGGTGGTGCTTGGGTTTCCGCAGCCTCAGCCGGCTCGACAGCCGAGGAGGGAGCCTGACCCGTGGTTCACTGTAATGCCACGTGGGCGAGCAGGGAAAGCGGGTGCGGGAGATGCCCCCCACCGCCTGCCCTGCTCCTGCTCCCCGCGACCTCCAACAGCTCGCTCTGAGCTCCGGTCCCGCTCAGGCTGAGCAAAAGGAGCTGCAGGGTGACCGATGTGCTCAAATACCGCGATGCCTGAGTCTGTCCCGCCTCGCGGAGCCGCCTCCGTGCTGGGCAGGTGCCTTTGGCCTCCAGCCTGCTGTGAGTACGGAGCGGCGTTAGGAATGTCCAGGGATCGCGCAGGGCCAGATTCTCAGTTACAGAAGGGGAGGATCAGACGTGGCGTAAGGAGAGATGCTGCGTCTCGGCTTGTGCTCAGAAAGGGTTTTCCGAGTTCACTACAGCCCTGGGCCTTGTAGGGAGCCTGGATGGTTTCACCTGGCTGATGATGCCTTCCTCCTGCCCTTCTGCTGCCGCTTGCTGATAATGAGCCATTAAAAAGCTCGTTTAATTTGGGAGGTTATTGCAGCCCATCTTCCTGGGGACAGTGAATACCAGGGGTTTGTCTAACCTGCAGCTTTCAACCCCGACTGGCGCGATGGCTTTGATGCGAGTCCAAAGAGCACAAAGCCACAGCCCTGCCTCGTTCCAGCGGCAGTTTCCTCCTGTCCTCGTTAAAACCCTGCGGTTGTCCTGCCTTCCCGTCGCTGCTTCCGTGGCTCACGGCTACGGTGCGGGTTGCAGAAGACCAAATGCAGAGATGAATCTCACAAAGTACCCGTTGCCTCCAGTTTCCCAGCTGGGTGGTTACAGCTTGTTCGTTGCTCAGAGTGTAAAATACACGGCTGAAATCCCTCCCCTCAGCGGGGAGGGAAGCGCTGGAACTGCTGCTGACCCAAAGAGCTGTCTGGTGGTATTTTCACCAGGTAAGAGCTTGGTATGTCCCGTTCGTACGGCCCTTTCACACAAGGTGGTTATGGGGTCCTGTGCGTGAGGACCTGGGACTGGCTGTGGGACCTCATGGGGTGGGGGAGGAAGACCTGGGCTCCCTCCGAGCAGATCTGTAGGCTGCTCCGTGCCCCTTGAAGCCGGTGGGCATCCTGCTTTGAGATCCGGCTGTGTGTCCCGGAGCGGGGAAGCCGTGCCGGCGGGCTTTGAGCAGGCCGCATCCCCATGTCAAGGCCACCCCTGCCATGCCAGGGAGACGCGCTGGCTCTGAACCCCAGCACTGAGCACAAGTGTCTCTGACATTCTTCACTCCTTGCGCTTCCCAGAGAGTAACCAGCCTCTGTTCGGGTGAAGTCCTCTTGGGAATACAGCAGGAAGGGTTTTGGAGCGAGCAGAAAGACCTTGGCTGTCTGCGTAGGACCCTGACTCTGGACGAGCCACCCCTAAACACAGTTAAGGTACGAAACAGTAACGAAGGGCCCAGAAGCACCGCCTGGGTGCCAGCTCTGCCCAGGACTGCTCTCTCTGGACAACAGCAAGAGCCAGGGATGCTCCCATCTTTGGGATTTCCACTCCCCTGATGGCTGGGAGCAGGAATAACTGCCTGTGTCATATGTACAGGGATTTCTGGTCTGGAAAAGGGCTCCTCGAAGCTTTCTGCACATCTATAAGCAGTAAGACCGTAGTGCTGCCATCATTCTCGCGCTACAGGCAGTGCTGACCTCTCCCAGCCTCTGTAAAGCCAACCAGCTGTACCTATTAGAACACATCAGTCAACTATATTGCTGTGTCTTGAATTTTTAATGATTTTTCCAACTAAACAGAGTACACGCATCAAAATATTTGTTTTAAGTGGAGGTTATCATCCCGTTTTTTCCATTTTCTTTTCTATTGACTGGGGAACATCTTAAGTAAACATTTGAGATAAGCCATTTTTGTTAATAACAGATCTTGGAGTATCCTTTTTGCGAGTAATATTAAACATGCAGGTATTTTTCCAGCTAGGCTGGTACCTGCTTTTTTATTCTCATTTTTTTAGAACCACATCAATATAGCACTGCTGATGTAAACATGTGTCCTTTTCCTACCGGTCTCTACAAAGATCAAACCAAGGGTCTGTGTAGCAGAACACAGCTCGTGTTTGGTTCGTTACTAGCTTTGAATTGGTCTCTGCACCTAAATTAACCAGTTTGCTTCACAGATCTGGCAGTTGATATAGTAACCAGTTTCTCCTTGATTTTTCTTCCAGCCAGGATAAGATATCAAACATTAATCCTTTAATTTTAGCGCAGCATATATTTGAATTGTTCACAGGAGCTGAGATACTTTTCACTCTTAGCAGAGTCTCTCCACCCAGAATGTCCCATTTCTTACATCGGCCTTTACTACAAACTCGGTGCATAAGTATTTAAGTTACATGAAGTTTTTTAAAAATAAAAGTTTGCTTTGAATATGGGGTCAGGATCCTGCTGACCATCTCACACAGCGTTGCTCGTGTGTTTGGTATGCGATATATCTCATTCTATATAAAATACAGAAACCTTGGCTTAGGGGTACATTTCTTTCCGTATTTTACTAATTACGATGACATTAAGGATAACTAATGTTACTGACTCATTTGCCAGGTGCTCGGAGATCTTAGAGCTAGGTTTTGTTATTTATTGCTGCACTGAGAGGCGAGGTGGTGAGCCTTGAAGGTCGTGGAAACACATTACCAGGAATGCTTTGATTTTCAGTTTAAGTGTCCTAATGTTAGACAGACGCAAGTTTGGGTTGATTGTTGGTTATTTATAAAAGAGAGAAAAATATTGTAAAACTAGTCTATTGATGAGGATTTTTTGTAATTCTCCGATCCTATTTTACCAGCCATCTCCATTCCATGTGGTGCTTTCTCTCATGAGCATCCCTATGCCCACGTGCCCGGAGCGGGGCGGACGAGGCTCATCAGGATCTCCTTCCCGGTAAGAGGAACAGCAGATCCCACTCTGTCTGCATGATGAGCTAGCGTGAAAGCAGAATTTGTCCAGTGTCACAAAAAAAAATGATCAGACCTTTATAAAAATCCCAGCCACAGCTAAAACAGAAATTCCCCATGACTCAGGGAGAAGGACTGTGCATGAGGGGGAGCCGGGAAAGCCAAGCTCAGCTGTAACGTTACTCCTGCCCTGTCAGTGAGGTGAAAGGCTTGTTTTAACACTGTGGTGAAACGGGTAACGTGGAGAATATTTTTGGCTGGAACAGCCTGACCCAGCCTTCTGCAAGGGGTCCACTGCTAGGGGCAGTGCCCTGATGCATGGAAGGTAAAGGCGGCTCCTGGGACACCGGGCGCTTGTCGAAGGGGATTGTATCCACCCCTGGAACAGGGGCTGGCGGAGATCTGCCCCTCCTCGGTCGAGCCTGCTGCAGAAGGCAGGTCCGAGGGCAGAGCCCGGCCTGCACTGCGCAGCCATCGGAGGTTCAGCTCGGGCGCTGTGTCCCCCGTGGAAATGTGGGATTTCTGCCTCAGTGGGTTGCATCTGACTCACGACGGGAAAGCGAGCGGCAGCAGCTCTGCTGTAGTGTGAGAGTGAGAGCCGGGTGTGTTTCTGCATGCGAGAGCCGCAAGCACCGTCCAAAGCTGCCGACCTGAGGCCCTGGTCACCCCTTTTACATTTTGGGCTCTTCCAAACCATCTTCCTTAGAAATACCGTTGGTTTACAAGGACAGGGAAAACAGGTCGGCAAGTGCGGGGTAAGCACAGAGGGTTTCTGAAATGGAGCTCCATCCCAGCACTGCGGGTGACGGGGGTCCCCGCCACCACAAACAGCGTGAGGAGAGGCCCAGGCCTGGTAGACACACAGGCCCTGGCGGCGAGGTCACCTCCTGAGCAAAATAAATAAATAAACAGAAACCCCAAACCAAGGGAAAAAAAAGAAAGAAAAAAAGTTGCACTTGAGGTTAACGCGCTCCCGCCGCAGAGCCAGTGACATCAGTGTTGCCATGGTGACAAAATCTTCACTTAGGTATGGTGAGCGCTGCCAAGGAAACCCGCCTGAGCTCCGGCACACAGCCCTCGCAGCGGCCCTAGGGCCTTCCTCCGCCTCCTCCTCCTCCTCCTCCTCGGCCTGCCCCACTGCCAAGGGGCTCTGGGCTGCTCCCTGTTCCCCGTGGCATTTTTTTTTGTGAAATCTTCATTTTCCATCCCTGCTGCTGTCCCAGCACCTCTGCCACATCCCGTGAGGACATGGTGGCTCTGCATCGCCAGCACCATGAGTCACCTCCTGTCCCGCTGATGGACTCCAAAGGTCTTGATGGAGGCCCAAACAAAGCTGTTGGCCTCCACCTGCTGATGAGTAAAGTTACTTTGGTTTCTGGAGCCTGGTTTGGTCCGACGCCAGGCTCAGGGTCTGCGAGGAGCCTGTCCTGGTGCAGGGCCCTTTCCTTTCCCAAGCGACTGGCAGACACAAGGCACAAAGCCGAAGTTGTGCCCTAGCCTGGCCAAGCGCAAACATCCTGATCCATGCTCCCCCAGCGGCTTTTCCAGCCCAAAGGGAGCCCAAAGGTCTCTCTGGCATCACCGAAGGTCAATTGGCAGCTGCTGGCTGGGGGGTCTGTCCCACCTTGAATTCACCTCCAATGAAAAAGCATCATCCAAAGCCCACCAAAGTTGATGGAAAAAGTTCTTTTTTAGCATATTTTAAGGCAAGCCCAAGTGGTTATTAAATAGTCTGTGGATTTTTGTTTGGTTTTGGTTTTTAAGTGGATATTGAGTACAGGCTTAAAAGCTCCAGCGATTCACTGTGGCAAACGTTGCCGCTGCATCGCTTCCTCGGCGGCAGTCGCCAGCCCTGAGCGACCCCAGCGGGGACCGCTGCGTGCCTGTCTGCATGCTGAGGTACTGCTCAGCTTTTTTTTCAGACGGTGGGGTTTGGATCTTGGTCAGGCCGTTGTTATTCCAGAAAAAGAAGAAAAAGAACCACTGATCCGTCTAAAAGAGAAACATCTGCTGGCACGCGAGACACTGCTGGCTCTCAGGCTTCAGGGGCTGCGATTAATCAGGCTCCGAGCTGTGCTGCTGCTGGTTGCTGAAAAGGAAAGGAAAAGCTGGGCAGCGGCATGGCACAGCACAGCATGGCACAGCATGGTACAGCGGAGCCGCTAAATCCCACACGGCATGTGGGAGCCAGCCGTTCTGCGGGGGGTCACCCCCACCCAGGGTGTGCGGCGGCAGAGCGGGTGCCTGAGGGTGGGCATCGCCTCATGCCGGTTTTATGTTGAGGGGTGGGAAAGGCATCATTTTCCAGAAGGCAGAACTAGGGTTTGGGGAAAGCCCGATCTGCTGCTCGAACTCTGAAAGGTGCTTTTAAAAAAATCCAGCAGTTCTGCAGTGAAATATTTCAGTTTTATTATGCAGCTGCAGCAGGAGCAAAGGCGATTAACTAATAGCACATCTCTGGAGAAAATGAGACATTTTTTTTTAGGCCTGAATTTTCAAGACTAATTATCGAATTATTGATATCCTTTCAAAATAATTATGAATTTTACAGAGTACCAGATTTCGGCTACCCGATTTCTGCTCACAAGAGGAGTGCAGCCAAGGGGAGGTGACTCACAGCTGCCTGTCGTTGAAGTTAATGAGATATTTATCTGGAAATATTCCTCTTAGTGGCTTTTCTTTGTAGTCTGAGTCGGGACAATAGCATGGAAGTCATCGCTGAGGACAGCCGTGCCCTCGCTGTGAGGGTTGCAGGGACAGGAGCAGCTCTGGTAGGTGTAGGATCAGCTGAGTGATGGGTTTTAAAGCCCAAAAGCCCCATTCCTGAACGTTCAGGTGGACTTGCTGCAGGATGCAGCCCATTTTTGCTTACCGTGATAACCCCACAAGAAGTATTTACCAGGGAGAGGATGGAGAAGGGAGATGATGATGGGAAAAAGAAATCAGGCCTGGGACCTTGGGGTGGGACTATTTTAATGAATTGTTTTGCACATGCCACAGACAGCTCTTTCACTTCCCACATTATCTTTTCTGTAAGCACGAGCTCTTACAGGAGAGCCCACCTTTAAATACACGTGGAAGAGAAATCCTTCCCCTGCCTGCACCTGGAGGTACCCAGCCTGTCCCCTTCCCAGGGAGAACCAGCAGTGACTGTGCAAGCAGAAGGCTGTGTTTTCTGGACTGCTTCAAAGCCCTGCCCTGCCAGCCAGATTATTGATCAAGAGGAAACGCTGGCGTTTCAGAAGCTTCCCCAAAAAGGCACAGAGCCTGCTCGGCTCCCGTGCGTCACTGGGGCTGTTTTTATCCACAGGATTTTCCGGCGTGTTTAGCAGAGCCGGGTCGCCCAGGAGGGACCCTGGCAGAATCTCCCCGCTGAGTGACTCACGCTCGCACATCATGGGAATACAGGCTGGCTTCAACATACTGCACTTTTCAACTCTGATTCATGCCACCCCAGGAGAGTAAATACGGCAACTCCACACACATCTCAGCTGTGACGAGTTGCCTTCCCACTGAAAAGGTGTTAGGGCAAATGACACTGCCAGTGAGTAGTGTCACCTGCAACTTAGCCAGCAATTCCTAAATAGGGCAAAATGGCTCTGCCGTGCATGCCGGGAGTCTCCTTGCAGCCCAGCATACCTGCCGTCTTGCATGTCACAAGAGGTCTTCACTCGACCAGAGATGCTGGGCTGATTTCAGTGAGCTTTGGAGAAGGTTTGATAAAGCCTGGGGACATTTATTAGCAACCTGGGGTTGTCACTTCTCAGGCTGTCTCTGCAGATCACTTCAGAAGGGTGATTGGAAAAAGCGAAGAGCCTCGTTTGTCTGGATGATTCCCAAAAGCAGGGTATGCCAGGTCACTGCTGCAGAAGGCGTGACTTCATATTGATGTGTTTAGCACCACAGAGACAAAAATCAGCAGCAGATTTTTTTAAATGGGATCTAAACGAATTGTGTATCTGAAATCAGTTGTTTGGGGAAGAACTCCAGCTGTTGTTGCTGGTACCTGAAATGGGGTGAGTCACCAAATTACGTCCCTGGGTCGGGGAAATGGGTGGCTGCATGACTGGATGTCTAGTTGCCTGTTAAGCCAGTGAAGCGACTCAGCTAAAAAGCCTCGTGTACTGGTCAGGTGATCCTTCGGTACAGTTTCACTCCAATCCTGCCTTTGGCCAAGAAAACCCAGTGAAAGCACCCGGGTGCTCCTTCCGTCTCCCGTCCAGCCCCCGCAGCCGGCGATAGCAGGCGGCAGCAGCGGGCAGCCCCTGCCCCGGGTGAGCTCTCGCAGCTCCCGCTAGCACATGACACTGCAAACCCAGGGACTCAGCAGGCATTTCTCTGCAGAAATCACTGGAAGAAGGAAGCCTGAGATGTTTCCTGATAGCAGATTCTGAATTTGTGCTTTTTATTTAGCCTGGTCTCTCCTTAAGACGGCCACGTAGCTACTGGTCTGTTCCCGGAGGCAGTGGGGTTACAGGTGATTCTGCGATCGCAGGTTGCTGGTGTGAGAGAGCTGAATGTGTTCTTACCCCCGTTACACGAACAGAGGGGCAAAAGCTATTGAATACGCACTAAATGAATCAGATGCTTAATTCACGATGAATTCCAGCTCCTCTAGTTCTTTGCTGCCTTGGGCTTCAATAAAAACCTCAGTCTTATCCTCAGACCTGCAAGAGAGAAATACCCACAGCAGCGTAATTAGCACACGCCACGCCGCCTCTTACATTGCTGTAATAGTGTCTTTCTTTCAAAATAAATAAAGAAAAGGCACCCCCCTCATTTGATTACATGTTCTGTTCTTTCCTTCAGGCTTGTCAACATGAAGCCCAGAGATTGCCTAATCTGTTCTTGTTATTTAATTACGTGACCGTGGTACGCTGCTCTGGCGTCCGTCCAT
>NW_010242403.1:0-19297 GCF_000690775.1 Eurypyga helias | reverse complement strand
GCAAGCACCGGGGCAGGGACGCGGCTGTGGCTGAGGGCTGGGCGAGCGCAGTGCTGTGTCCCCAGCATCCAGACCTGTGGCCCCAGGGGGACTTCAGCCCAATCCTTCAGGAGGAGGCAGGTGGAGGCACCGGGTGTCCACACCCTCCGTGGCATGCCCGCTCCCTGGGTGCGCAAGCTGGGATTTGCGTGCTGGCGTCCCCGTGCTCCCAGTAATCCTCCCAGCCCCGGGGTGCAGGGCTGGGTCCCTCTGTGGGGTGCTGGCAGCTGCGGGTGGGACCGAGCTCCAGACCTGGCTCAAGTCCCCCGGCCAGCCAAGGTCTGCGGCCGTCAGGGCAGAGCTGCAGCCCACACGTGTTGGAGGCAGCATCTTAATCCAGCCGCTTTAAAACCAAAAATGTCCTTCTTTGCTAGAATGCTGTTCAAAGAAGGATGGAGAAGCCCAGTTTGATGGCTCAGTAACATGGATGAGACTTGAGCTTCAGTGATGTTACATCAGATGAATTTATCCCTTCAGCCATAGTCAAACTGTCTGCATACCTGGTCCCTAAATCACTGTCTGTGTTACTCTCATTTATTCTGTCTCCCTCACGAAGCTATTAAATCCCTGGGCTTAAGAACATAAAACGTGTTTCCACGACAGAGTCCGTGCCCTCTGCTGCTGACAGCTTCGCCACGTGGCCCCAGCAGCCTCGTCGTCTAGGCCAGCGAAGGAAATAAAGAGAACTTGGTCCCCACTGGCCTTCAGACGTGAGGTGGGTTTTTTTCTCTGCCACTGACAGGGAAATGGGTTGCCATCAACATGGCAAACAGCCTACAAATCAGGTTTTCTGCATGAGGTTGGTGTAGCTCTTGGAAGTGGTTGCTGGATTGGGATGGAGGTGTGACAAGGACTTGGATCAACAGCTTTGCCCAGTCTCTTTGGTTCTTCGCAGGTTTCCTTGAGCGAAAACCTGCAGAGGCACAGAGCAAGGTGTACTCCACCTCGTCAGCCCCATTTTCCTGTGTCCAAGCAGCTTTGCCTTGGGGGTGACACAGACCTTGTGAGGCTCCTGCACTGAGCTTGACTTCTTCAAAAGAAGTATGTGGGAGAGCTTGGAAAAAGGAAGTATTTCAACTGGAATTTGGTGCTCGTGTTTGTTGGGCATGCCCACCTAAATTCACGGGGCGGTGAAAGGTGAAGTGCTTGTTTTCCTCTGCTTGCATTTCATTTGCTTGCTTCATTTAGGCCCCATCATAGTGGTTTGTGGGCCCAGGCCTAGCACTTAGCAGCAGTAGCACAGGCATTGATTTCAGCAGAAGCAGACAATTCCCTAAATTATTAATGTTAATAGTGGGCAAACCACAGGACACAAGCAAAAACAGACAGAAAAAAGAGCTGAAGAAAAGCAAGAGGATGGCAGCTGGAACCATCAGGATGATGAGAGATGGAAATGGGATGGAGGTGTCCCTGGGGATTGGGACTGAGGCAGAGCACAAGCAAAGGAGGTTTTGAGCAAATCCAAAAGCAAAGGAGCGCACCCCATGGAGATGTTCCCAAATACTATCAGGGTTTTGTAACCAGCAACAAGCAGCTCACATGCAGAAATTCCTACGTGGGGAAAGACGTGTGCCCCATGCCTGTGTTAGAAACCTGCTGGGGGGCAGGGGACGTTACTGTGTTGTCCCCATCCCCTGTGTGAAGGTGGCCCATGAGGTTGCCCAGTCCGTACGGCATTGGGTGGCTCGCTGGCAGCCTGCCTGGCGCGTCCTGGTTGTGTTTCTCAGAACCCTCCGTGTTTTCAGCTGATTTGCTTTGACATCAGCAGCCGGCAAGAAGTTCTCTGTGTCGGGGTGCGTGGGAGTGCTATGTGACACCTTAATCATGCTAAACAGGAACACACATTCAGATTTCCTCGGCGTTTCAAAGAAATGTGATTTCCTTTGTGCTGCAAAGAAAGACTTGACTTGATTGCGACTCTCTGTGGAGATCAGCTCCAGTGCCTGTGAATTAGGGTGCCAGGATCTCATTCTGGGAAAAAGAGAGAGATAAAACATACTGGGATTTCGAGCTGCAACTACTGGGGTTAAGTTTCTTGCCGGTGGCTGGGAGTCATTTTGAGGAGAGCTGTGTAATTTAATTGGCCAATGTATCGAGTAACCAGTCCAAAAGAGTGGTTAACGTGTTAATTTATTTCTCCTCCCCGTGTGGGTGACAAACATGTAAAATCTCAGTGAAAACTCAACTAGCAATGGTTCAGTATGGATTTATCTGAGCATTCGGTGCTCCGAGTGAGACGAAGTAATGGCAGGGGAGAGCCGTGAGAGGCCTGCTAGCACAGAGCCACGCGAGGAGCGATACGTGACGTTCGGTGGGATTTTATAGCTTGTGTGACTTGTGGTATGCGGCAAGGCCGTTGGAAGAGCTGGATGTGCCAGTGTGGCCATCCTGCCAGCAGCCTTGGTTGCTTAGCCTGGCTCATCCAGAGGCACAGGACTGTTTGGATGCTCAGCATGAAAATACCTTTCATTTTTTTGTGATTTATGCGTTAACATTAAAAACTCTGCATTTGGTAAATCACTGTGCATAGTAGTAACAAAAACTCCTTATAAACGAATTTGAATGATTATGCTTCATTCAGAAAATGGCTGTGTTTCTGCTGGATTGTTCCTAAAGCAGAGGTCTGAAACGGGGTATTGTCCAGCAACTGCTGTCATGGGGCAGTGGGGTTTTCCACGAGGTTTGCTAGACATGTGATAATTGATGCTGCCCAACAGTTTTAGTTTTCAGCACCGAATTAACTATTGCCTAATCCTGTTCACATGGCGTGCAAAAAAGCAGGTCACTCAAGACAGCAGGTATTGCTCAGCTTGGAAATCCACTTCTGCACGTTCACGGTGCAGCAGCTCCTCTGGAGCAAGGGTACATCCATCATCACCAAGCTCCTACCCGAGCCACCTCTCCAAAGGAGCAGTGACACGTGTTCTTCTCCCCAGTGCAACGCGAGTGGACTGCGCCGAGACAGGGAACGTCCCCTTCCATCTTCAGTGGCAACGATCTGAGAGCAGATCTCCCAGCCTTCCTCCTCCCAGCCTTGGTCTGCTGTTCCTCTGCCATGTGGTGAAAGCCCAGTGCTGCCCGGGAACAGGATGAACCCTGCTGCCTGCAGCTGCTGAGGGCCATTGGCTGCATGGTGGTGCCCAGGGACAGCAGGATAGTCCCCACGGAGAGGCCCAGGAGCTGGCTGCTAGTAGGGCAGCACTGCCCTGGGAAGCAGGACAGCACGGACTGGCACAAGCAGGGTGGGCTTGTCCTGTGAGCCTCTTAAGAGGAGTTCAGCATCGGAGTGACAAGGTTGGATGTTTTTCCACAACAAGCTGCTCTTTCCCACGGCGCTCAGGCGTTCTCCTTTGTCTTGCTCAGGGGGGATTAATGCAGTTTGCATGATCGGTTCTTGGCACCCAACCTACCTAATATTTTGTGCTCTGAATCCTGCCTGCTGCTCTGGGGTTAACTAGCCTGGTCATCTGCGGGGAAGCAGACCCGAGCAGGCGCTTTCCACAGCTCCCTGGCAGCTGCGCTGCCACGCCGTCCCACACCCCGACGGGCTTTCTGCGACCTCCTGCTCCTGCCTGCTGTAAGCTCTCTCAGTCACCTGCCCAGCTGCTGGCCTGTATGGCGGGAGGCAGACCTGTGATGGCACATCTCTGTGCAATTGCAAATGGCAGTGTGTTTTTACTCCCTCGGCTAAAATACATCCACTTGCATCTTTATATGGATTGAAGAGCAGTGCTGGCGTCGGGCCAGCGCCCATCACTGCTCTTTCTCTCTGGGCAGAGCAAAGGGCTCTCCTGCTATGCATTTGTCAGAGCTTGGGGATCGATGGCATTTTGGAGCTGTGGTTAAGCAGCCACACAAAAACTACCTGTGTAAAAATACGGTGCAGGGAATGTTAGCTAAGCTTCTCCTAGATGACTGGAGATGTGTTATTTTGGGAGAGCGTTCATACTGTGCAGCCCTTATTCAGACGAAACTGCAATTGACGTAATTTTTTCCATAATGTTGCTTTTATTTGAAATCATATCTATACATCTTGTGCAAATCAAACTAATAATAAGCATTTCCATGACAGATTCTACTTATGGATTCATTTTGGAATTTACTTTATGGATGTGATTTGACTTCAGTGGGATTTATGTCCCTAAAAGGACTGCAGCAACAGGGGACACATGCTAGAAAGTGGCTTTTTGTCTGTAATTCAACATATTTGTTTGTGGAACCCTGAACAATCTGCTAATCTTCCATCTGCAAACTGCCTTGTCACCTTTTGATTTACAGCATTTTCCTTTGCCTTTCCTCTCTAAGACTCGGTATTTCTTACAAGGCAGGTATTGTCAAATCTCTTTCTTCAAACATATAATAACCACCTTTTGTATTGAACAGGCGTATAAATTACTCAGCTTATATGACAGAACAGAAAATAAAGAGTTGAGTATCTGGCAGAGATGCCAGAGTGATGTTATTATAACCTTACTGTGAAAGATTTGCCAACAGAAAGTTAGATATCAGTGAGGTAACCGACGACAATAATTCCTTTATCACACCAAATATTAGAGAGCGTTATTGTGTGGTGTATTTCCAGACAAATCACATCTCTTATCAAGATGTTCAGTAGCCATCCTTGTGCATAACAGATGGGGTTTATAGCTTAAACAGACCCCAGGCATTGAAAGACGCGTGATCGCAGTGGTTTACGCCTGTCTGTTACAGCCTTGTTGTTCACACCTTCCCGGGAACTTTTCCAAGACGTTTGTTTTTAGTGGAAAATAGTGTTCCTGCAAAATTAAAATCTTGCAGGTTTTCAATTTTCCTTCATGAAAATTACACCAGAAATGGAATGGCTGTTTCAAGGTGGGGTGGTCCAAATGAAACCAAATCACAGTGCTTGGCGTGGAGCATTTAAAACTTCCACCCATCCTTGCCTGTGGTGCCGTCAGACATACGGGATTTCTGTTCAGGCACTTTGTTCCACCAGTTTCTGTGAACAGGCTTGGCTTCCCAAGGCACCTGCAGTCATCTTCTGGGAGGAGCAATGCAATCCACCCTGGCAGCCAGCAAACACAGTGTCCCTTGGGCAAAGAGGTAAAAGAAAGCACGCTGTAGTCTTGTAGGAAAAGCTGAAGATTTTGGTTTATAGGGGAAATGGGGATTACAGGTCAAGAGGCAGCTTAGGGGAAAGTGCTGCCTCTCCATACTGGGGTTTATCCACTCAAACCTGTACAGCCCTTTTTAAGCCTCCAAATAAAGCAGCCTTTCCAAGGGTAATCAGGACAGCGCAACATAGGCACTGAAACAGAACACCAAAACATTATCTCATCCGCTCGGTTCTCGGTGGCTGGCTGCATCCCCAGTCAACCCTGTTACCTAGTGACTGGTGGGAACGGCCAACCCTCCCCTGAATACCACCTATAGCACCCGATCAATAACACGCCGCATTATCATCAGCACTTTCTGCTTGATTTATCGGTGCTTGTCAGCAATCAGCTGACCTTGGATGGAGGCTTAGGCTCGACCTGGCTAAAGTGGGAAAAAAAGGAGCTCTTGGTAGCCGTTTACTCTCGGTTGGGTTTTGGTGCATGGCTCCACCTCATGGCAACTGCACAAATACGCAAGGAAAGAATTGGCGCTGTGGTTTGGCCTCGTGGGGTGAGGAATGACATCGTTTCCTTCTTGGCGAAGTGGTCACTGAGTGTCATCGAGTCAAACAGCCGCAACCAAGACTCTGGAAACCAGGGTCGAAATCTCAGCGCTGAGCTGCTTCTGCTCAAGGCGTGAAGGTTGTATGCAGGCTTTGACTGCTCTGTGTTGTTTCCCCTCTACGCGATACAATTTCAGACTGGCTATTAGGAAGAACTTCTTCACGGAAAGGGCTGTCAGGCATTGGAACGAGCTGCCCAGGGAAGTGGCGGAGCCAACACCCTGGGAGGGATTTGACGAGTGAATGTAGTGCTTAGGGACATGGTTTAGGGTAGGCTTGGCAGTGCTGGGCTGACGGTTGGACTTGGTGGTCTTAAATGTCTTTTCCAACACAAACAATTCTCTGATTCTATGATAAGGGTGGGGTGAGTAGTGCTGCCCACCATAAAGGCCACCCAATACTTATAAACATTTGTTTACAACTTTCTGGGAGGCTGAAAATTTGCAGGCCCAGTGTCTGCTATGGAGAAATTTGCTGCTATGGAAAACTGGTTGGTTATGGATGCAGGATGAGAGGGATGCGAACGCGCATCTGTTTTCAAACAGGCTTTCAAATTTTATTATTTTCCTTTTCAACCACTTTTGTGCTAGGGTTTCAGCTCGGGAAGGTGACATTTGCCGTCTTGGGGTAGAGATGCGCTTTGTGCGAGCTTCTTCCCATCAGAACTAAATCAAAATATGATATATGTCGATGTTGTACATGTTGTTGATGCCCCATCCCTGGCTGTCTTCAAGGCCAGGCTGGATGAGGCTTTGAGCAACCTGGTCTAGTGGAAGGTGTCCCTGCCCATGGAAGGGGTTGGAATTCGGTGGTCTTTAAGGTCCCTTCCAACCCAAACCATTCTGTGATTCTGCGATTCTATGAAAACCATTAAAAGTTTAAAATGCTATGGCCTCAGTGGAGCATTGTCTGGTTCCCGGGACACCGGCCCCGGTTCCGCACTGCCTCGCATCCCCTGAGATGTCCATCAGCTTGCAGGGGTCCCTGCGGCTTGTCCCCGCACGGCGAGGGCAGCCAAGGCAGGGTGACCAGGGACAGCCCCCGGGGCAGGGCCACCCCGTCCCCGCAGAGTCCGGGCGCACCAGCTCCCCGTTTCACAATCTCTGCTGCCCTCTCATGGCACCTCTGGGAAAGACAAATAGCCTGTTTTGGGCAAATTCAAAGGGGTGGTGCGACAGGACATCTCTCACTTGTGAATTCTCATGGAGGCTGGCAGTGCCAACACAGGCAGTTTTGCAGGTGCTGACGTAATCCTTTCTGCAGGCATAATTGTGAAAATTGATCGTCGCTGGACTTGGGCACGTTCAGAGCCGTGGTCAGTAACAAATCTGAGCTTCTGTAAGAAATACATACCTAACAAATCAACCTACCACTCTGCGCTTGTCCAGGCAGGGAGTCCTTGTCCACTCTTTGAGAACTGGGGTTTTTTTTTTAAATTTATAATGTCATTTTGTTTTTCACTAATGCTCTCCATCCAAGGTTATCAGGAAGCTAATCGGCCAGACCTCCCAAGAGCAAATCGTTACCTAGAGAAATATTACTCATCCTGAAGACCGAACACAGCCTCGAGACCTGCTTTGAATAGATCTAGAAGGATGTTCCGTCCTGATGGTAACAGCAAAAATTTTGTCTGCATTCTTCTTCCTGTTTTATTAGTAAACATTGTGTTTTATAAAAGTGTCAAATTATAGATCTAACAATCAAAAAAGTCTAAATTCAGTCTGCCTCTCAGCTATGAGAAACTCTGGTACTCTGAATGTGGCCAGCGCAGTATCCCACACCCAGTTCTAGTTATAACTTAGGAGACTTTTGTTTTCATTGTATTTAAACTTAATTTTAGTACAAGGTGGTTCTTACTGTTCACCTCCCTGTTGTTAAATCCCAAGATAATACTTCCAGTATGATGCATAACTGTGTGCGCGCTCTAGTAGCGATTAGTAAAACCAAAGAAAGCTCATACAATGGGTAGTAACGTGTAGCATGCAAAGGACTAAAACCACCGTATGATGGGATATGTGCCATATTCGAATATAGGTCACATGGGCAAGGGCAGATTTGAGAAGATAAGCTGCTAAACTGGCCTATCTCTGGGAGAAAGTCAAGCTGGCAGACTAAAGCAGCTGAGCTAATAGCTAAGTTGATCTTTAATCCATCTTTGTTGTAAACTATCTAGAAAGAGATCACTAGGCCCTAAGTAGCCTGTGCGGATGAGTTGGGCAATAAAACCTGAGAAAGTCAGGATTTTAAGGCCTAAAAACTACTGTAGTGGCGTAATGGTGTAAAGTGCGAGACAGAAGAAAGGCGTCTCTCTTTTCTTGGTGCCAGGCAAACAAAACATGGCTGGTGTTACTCTGGATTAGTTCCTAAATCTGGTTTACCATGTGTCCGTGCAAACGCAGCACCCGTGGGAAGAGCAGATACAACTGATGAAGGTGGGATGAAAGCGTTTGGTCACGTTGTGCAATTTCAGCTCTGTGGATGGCGGAAGGGCCGTAGCACAGACAGCAAGAGAGTGTCTTTTCTGTTGTAAGGTTTTACAGCTGTCAGGGGGCTGGAGCAGACCTTGTGCTGGTGGCTGTTGGGGTGTCTGGAGGTGACTTTGCTGATGCAGTTAGAGTTACCTGCTCAATTATGTTTCCCCTCTGAAAGAGACGGGTCAAAAAGATCCAGTTGGTGCGCGGCATGAAGAAAGGCGCTTAGGAGCCAAGGCAGAGACTTGTATGCTTATGCTGAGGTAATGACATTTCTACTAAATGAATTCCAGAAAGTCTGCTAATACTGGGTGTAGGCTGTGAGTGGCATCGTGGTATCACAGAAGAAGCAGCAGAGCAAAAATTTGAGATGATTAGATGAAGCAGAGAAGCAGATGAGAGGCTGAGGAGTGGCTATTCCCGGGATGGTGATCCAACTTGTATTTCAGCGTCCTGCTTGTGTGCCTGAGCATGATAAACTGTACACACTGCGGCTTATGGAAATCGAGTCATTTGCCAGTGGAGCCTGTGTTGCTCCTTCCTCCCATCCCTGCAGTCTCCAGCGCTAAGAAAACCAGTCTTGTCTTCCCTCTCTCCCTGTGAATTGGTGTGCCTTCTTCATGGCACAGCGTAGCTAACAGACCCTGATGGTGGAAACACTGGGCACATTTGGACTCATTGAAACATAGTTTATCATTAAAAAGGAGGACGGTATCGATGGTACGAGACAAAGGGGCATGAATCCTGGTCTGTGTAACAAAACAAGTGTCAGAGCGCTCACAAACAGCGTAGATGATATTTTTACCTCCTGGGAGAGGAGAACTTTAGGGATCTGTGTAATGCAAAGACGCTCACTGGTGCTTCTGGGCTGAAACCCCAGCACCCAGGAGCTCATGGAAGGCTTGCTGGATTGGCATAACCGAGAGCTCTGGGCAGGAGAAGCGGAACTGGACCTGAAGCACGTTTGCTGACTGAGGCTTACAGTCCACACACCATAGCCTTACGGCTTGAGGAAACGCAACAGAGGGGACATATAGATGTATTGTGACACAGATGAATAGGAGTAGTACTTTGGCAGTCTCCTCCTGTACTGTATTCTCAGTGGCGGCACCTATAAATCATCTGCTCTGTTATGTTTTATTATCTGTAAGTACATGATAGGGCCAGCATTATTTTAAAATTCAATTTATGATGCTAATTTCAAACCTCAGTGCTGTAATATTGACTTTCTTTTTATTGCATAATCCTCTGCCTTCAGGAAATCATTACAGAAGATGTTAAAGTCGCCATAAACAGTTGATGTTTTTAAATATATTTCTTTTTTTTGCCAACATGATTCTATCATATGGTGGCTGAGAAAACAGAAATATAGATAAGTATAGTTGGCATATTGGCCTCAGAATTACAAATTGGTTTTTTCAGTGATACACTCATGCAGTTTTAGTTTCTAAATACAGCAATGTAGTTTTTGTTAGCATAGATTCCATTCCAGTAGTAAAATAATAGCAGCGTAAATGGTAATGATAATGCTAGCCTTAGTGGTGTTGTCCTGCTGATAAATACTGTATTCACAAATACTGCCCCCTAGACTCCTGAAACAAGAAGATCTTGGCAAATGGAATTATCCTCCTTTCCATTTTACAGCTGGGGAAACTGAGGCAGAAGGTTCCCTGCCCAAAGTCACCGGGGAGCAGTTGTAGAGCTGGGCAGAGGAGTGCAGCTGCGGCTGCGATCCCAGGAGGAAGTCTGCCCCGACATGCAAAACCCATGCTGTGCAGACGTCGGCACTCACGCAGGGGCTCTGGTGGGGGGACTGGGAGGATGACTTTGCAGTGGGATGTTCTGAGCCCCTTGAAAAAGGCTCACAGTCTTTTTCAGTGTTCGTGTTCTCTCAGGATGCCTACGCAGTGCTTTCTGCAGAGAGCTGTCCCTGTCCTCTGCGCTGTATTGACCTCCATCATCTTTGCTGTCCAATTTGAGGTCAGATAAAGAAGAAAATAACAGCCAACTGCTTTCCATAGAGTTCACTGGTTTGTCCTGGATGCTTTGCAAGAGTTTTGTTTAGCCCTACTCTGCCTTCTGTCTGTAGCAGTATGATCAAGCAAATGAGCCATCTCCGTTCTCGTGTGAATGTAAGTGGCCCGACAGCGGTCACACAACGGCAGCACATCAGATGGTGGTGCTTGAAATGTGACCTGATGCTACAAAACCACAGCACAGCCTCACTTACGCCCTTCGTTTTATTATTACGCTCTTTGTTCTCAAAGGCTCGTAGCAAACCCTACAGAAATGGAAAGTGCCTGTGTTCGGGATTTTAGGGTATTTTTTTGAACAAGTTGTTGCAGATCAGTGGCTAAAAATGTGTCTTCAATTTCTTAAAAACCCCACATTTCCTGTAAAATCAACTAGGATTGTCACCCTGCCTGGGCTTTCTTCTCCTTCTGCAGTAACCCAGCACTTCTGTATAAGAAGTACCACCAGTTTTGCCTTGTCTTTTCATAACTAAAATGTACCCAGAAGGACTGCTGGCCTTCTCCACTTTGCGAGAAGACTAATCAGAAAACATCTTCATTATGCTGGTAGAACCAGCCTATCCCCAAAACATTCATCTTTCCTTTGAGCAGTGAAAATGAAAAGCAGGTGCAGGCAAACCAGCATGATGCAGGAGCTCCACTCACACTGAGGAGCGATTGCAGATTCTTTTATCTTCAGCTGATCCAAATTCTCCTGCAAAGACTGATTTTTGATAGAATGATTAAGCACCATTTTTAAACAGGCCTGGGAAGGCAGCAGATTTGTTCTCAGCACACACATAAATAAAGCCACGATGCTTGAAGATTTAAAAAAATGTGTAAAAGGTATGTGAGGAAGAAATAGCATGTCAAAGGGAGCTTTACTTTCAACTTCTCTGCTTGAATATTTGACAGAAATATTAGTGTTGATTTTTTTAAAAATCATTATGGAGGTTTTTCACAAAACTTAGTGATCATTTTTCTGTTTGCAAAATGCTGATTTTTAGTGTATCACTAACTGCTTACTCCATTTTCTTTTTTTTTTCTTTTTTTTTTGCAAATCAACTGTGATATGTCCTTGTGTATTTTAAGGTGTTCATAGATGTCTTGGCACAATAGCATTTTCCTTTCTGTCATCACAAGAATCAGTTGTTCGCTGGCTGGGTGGACCTTTCATTAACAAATTTCAAAACACACAATGCTTTGCTTAATTACAGAGTCAGTTTTTTTCAGCTTCCTCATCAAAAGATAGATGTAACTGTAACGTGCAGATCGAATTCCAGGTATTTCAGCCAACTCTGCTGTTCGAGGACTATTGTTGGGAGCTTCTGAGTGGTTTTGTTGTATGAATTTTTCATGAACTCTACAGCAGTAGAGAATATCAGCTAATTTACTGCTAATAAGTAACGATCATGAAAGGCTCAATTAAAAGCTGTTATGTAATGTAAAGAGACATACCTCCAGCTGATTCTCTCTTTTCTATTACTTGCAATATTCACAATATCAGTTTTGGATTCGTGTTTTCAGATGCCTTAGCCCTTTTCTTTGTTCTCTACGTGGGCCGACGTCAAGAGGCAGACAAGGGCAGCAGAAGCAGGGACTGCATTTTTTCATTATAAGTGCTGGATGAAGATGTATGTGAAACTTCAGGTTTAAACCAATTATTCCCCAGGGGGGATATAGTTAATAATCTGTCATTGTTCTCCTGTCCTGTCTTCTGCTGTTGGTTGTGCCACGATCCAAAGAAACTCTGGTTTTAGCTGTAATAATTGCATTTCTATAATAACTGCAGCCACAGATGCAAAGCATTCCACCTGAAGTGGCATTCTTCAGGGTGATAAAACACGACATCCATTGATAATTTAGCTAAATATAGGTGAACTCAAACTTCGCATATTTTAGCTAAAAGAAGTTTTCTTGTATTCTTTTGTTCTCTGAAACATGAACAAAAAAAAATCTGTCTTTCAAATACGCAGCTCCACACTTCCTGACTGACCCTGTGTGAACCACTGCTGCTCTGCACACGTTATTTCCTCTCTTTGAAAAAAAGTAAATTAAAAATAGCCACAACCTGGTAATACCTTGCTTTTCCATTGACCTTATCTCTCATCTTCAAGGGGTAGCAGATTGCTCTTCAAGAATCAAGCTGGAGGCAGAGCAGAGCCTGATCCATGATAAGGGTTTGAGACGTCGCTTCTCCAGTCCTGGTCTTCTCTGATTCTGTTGACTGGTCTCCTCCCTGACATCAAAGTATCTCGCTGATGTCCACTGTGAGAGGAGGCTGAAAACCTTTTCTTTTCCTCTTTCTGTATTAGCAAGGTTTTTCTCTTGCTGCTTTTTAGTTTGGCTATTTTCTTAGCAAAATACATCCTTTCTGCACTGAAACTGCTATTGCAGTGCTGAGTGCTAAAGCCTGGCTACTGTTAGCCTGCAGAAACCACCAGACCTTTAGCTCTTGTCTTTGCTCTGTGACTGAGGCTTTGCTGCCGCAGGAGTAGCCCAGGTCTCCTCTTCCCCCTGAGCACTTCTGCCGTCAAGTCGGCGGCTCTGCGTGTTGCCTCCATCTGCGCTGCCAGACCAGTGGAAGCTGGTGTCTGTCACCTTCAGGGAGCAGGTTTTTCTTACTTTTCTTTAGGAGTCCTATAAGGAAACACTTCTCCAGTTATATTTCTGCATGACTTTGTTGTTGTTTTGTATGTTTTCTTTCTGGTTAAATGGTGTCATGTTTTGTTTTGATAAAGTACCTTGAAAGATGAACTCTGTTTTCAATCATAATTGAACATTGTTTTGAATAAATATTTGGATTTTGTTTCAACCTGTTAAAATTATATTTATTTATAAGCAGATTTATCTATAGATATATTTATCAAGTATGATTATTATTTGAGTATAAATTAATAGAAAAGTGGTATTATTGAGCCTCAACATTTTAAACTAAAAAAGTATGTAAATTAACAGTTCACAAAGGGGACCTTTATTTAATCTATTTCACTCTGGGGTAGTAAATCAGAATTTGTCTTCTCATCTAACTTTTAAATCCTCAGTTCCATGTGTAAGCCATTTTTCTCCTGGCTGAACACAGGCTGCATATATATATATTATAAATGCGTAACTCAACACATAAATTAATGTTTTCAATTCTCACGTGAGTATTTTTTCCTAAGGATTAAAGATATTAGACATTTTCCTTAAAACCCAGCTGCTGGAATTGGCAGAGTCCATGAGACTTGTGGTGTTTGTTAAAAAAGTAAATTATGAGCTTCCTTGGTTACAGAGAAAAGTTAAAAACAGGAAGAGAGGGCATCCCAAAGGTTTAGAAACCAGAAAGCAAAGAATTCAAAATTTGCCTACGGCAAACCAGAAACGGTAATAACTGTTGCATTGATCTCAGGTGGGGGCATTATCAGTGTGTGATGCAGTGACATAGCATGAAGAGACCTCAGCCCATGAAGACAGTAGAAGAGGAGAGAGTCTTGCTGGCTAGAAGTGACATACTTCAGACTTAGCGTTCCACTTTCTTTCTTAGGACTTCCTTTTTTTAAATTATTTTTCCCCTGTTAGCAACAGCCATAACAGAATCTGCCCTTGTGAAGGAGAAGCGAGCGTCATCAAAGGTGACAGCTTTTTAAAAAATTGTAAATTATCTAAAAGGCTCAGGCTGCTGAAAATTTGATTAGAGATTTTGTATGCTTAAGGGTTCTTAACAGCATGCTTTTACCCAGGTGGAATCAGAGTACAAAGAGGAAGAAACCTCCGTTTGACACTGCCTTGCTAATCTCAGCAGTATATCATTCATTATTCCGCACAGGATTAAAGGTAAGATCAGTATTGCTGCCTTTGAGACTCAGCGGGGCAGCTATCCTTTGCAGAGATGGGGTTAAATAATTCCTGATGTGTGGCAGAAAGGTTCTGGAGAGAAGGTGCTTGCGTTTAAATTACCTGGCAGAGCGGTCTGTGTTCTAGCTTTTGTCTTCTCTCCTGTAAAATAGTTTGTAGTTTAGCTCCAGAATAAAAGGACTTTCTTAATCAGAAATGAAATGTAAAACACATTTTCTTGGAAAAAGGGAATGGTATCTTAAAATTCCTAGTCTAAGAAAAAAAAGTGGAGGAAACAATTTTTCTGCGTGTGCATGAAATTTTTAATGTCATTGTGAACACACAAATAAGCCTGGACACTCAGCTGAAGATAACCTGGCTATTTTAAATTCATTCCAGTTTGGAGATCAGGCTAAATAAACATTTGCAAATTCACATTTCTCGGTTCTTTCTTTACACTAGGCGTTGTTAAATGAGAGGCATGTTAGAAATTTTCCTTTGAAAGAAGGTTTGTTGTTTTTTCATGTTTTTCTCTCTGTTGGAAAAGTTCAGTTTAATGTTTATTTTTAAAACAGCTCATACAGGGCAGAAGTTCGTATTTTCAGTCAAATGCTACTGATTGAGAAGGTGTTGGTAGCTGGTACTTAGAAACATACTGTGAAGTTTCTGAATTTTGTAGCAGAAATAAAATCTGTTGGGAGATGCAAAAGGCTTTCTTTATGCGGTTTTTGAAACAGTATGACTCTGCCTGCGTATGAAAACATGTATTTAAGAAATAGAGCATGTCATGCGGTGGCTGATATCTGCCTGAATTTCCGAAAAATGATCCTTTCCCAACAGAGGTTCTTCTGAGGCTGCAAAGTTAGATTTGCTCCTCACGGTACTCAGAAGGTTGTTATTAGAGACCACAGGCCTCAGCGAATTTGCACAGGTTGCAGTATTGTGTCGTCTCCACCCGCCAGCCCTGGAGCAGAGCACCCAGCAGACACTGATTTGTTCTGCAAGGTAGAAGGCAGTTTGAGAAACTAGGAAACTTAAGCGGCCTATTCCAAATATCTAATTTATTCATGACTTTAGCCATTAGTAGATATATAATCTGCATTTTCTCCCCCTTCATTTATTCCCTCTTTTAAATTGTTCACAAATATGTTAATAAGATTGGGTGCCTATGCCAAGGTCTGTCGTACCTCACTCCTACCTCGATCTGTTGACGCGCAGGGTCTCTAACACTGTATGTTAAAAAGATGCTTATCATAAAAAGTAGAACAGAAGGTTTTGACCCTTTAATGTGAGTCATTCAGTTACGACTACAGCGCATAAAGCTAACAGCAGTTGCAGTAATGATTTGCATTCTATACAAATGTGCTGATCCTTGAGATACACCAGATGGATGCTCTTCCAAGGCACAGGCATCTGCAATGCGTATCCCAGAAGAGTGTCTCTCATTCTATCCCTATTCGGAAATTATCACTCAAGTACATCATTAATTTTTCCATCATATTTTGATTTTAGTGAGATTTTGACATGTGCTTTCACATGATTATATGCTTATCTGTATTAGGACCAGTGTGCGCTCTCCATTTCCAGCTAATTGGAGTGCTTTCATTAGCTAGATGGCTTTTCTAAACTTTTCTGATGTAGCATGTGACGGATTCAAGCTGGTCTTCGCATCAGCGAGCATGGGGGCAAGGACCTTCTCCTCCCTTCCTGTGCACCCTGAGGGAAGGCCTTAGACAATAATAAAGCCCTGCAGTCAGCCATGTATATAGCAGAGAAAGTCTTGGGCTATGTCTGTTTAATGGTCCAAGATCCTCCACCACGAGTAGCAAAGTCGACCTCAAGAAGACTTCAGCAGAACAGGAGGAAAATGACTGGTGGGAAAGCAGGTTGCAGCAGCACCTGGTGTGTGCTCTTCTCATCAGTGCAGCACACCCTAAGATCCCACCATGGCTCCCTGGATGAGGTCAGTGCAGTGACTGACTTTACGAGTGTAAAATCTGCTTCAGAGTCCTGCAGGTGAAAAGTTCATAGAAGAAAAGCTTGAAAATTAAGTTTTCTCTGTGAAACTTCTGCTTATATCTTTTGCAGGTCTAGCCAGAAAATCTAGCCAAGCTAATGTACATCCTGCAAAAGAGTGTGAATGCTAAGATGGTGTATTAAATTCTTGGGCTAGATAGTCAGTGACAGTATAAAATATTTGTTCCTCCTGCCTAATGACTCTTTAACATTTCTTAGTATTGCTGGGACAAAGTTACTCTACTACTATCTGCTACACAAAAGCTCCATTTTCTTTGTAGCTTCTGCGAGGAAGTGGCACCGGTTTTGTGATCATTATCTTTTATATCCATGAGCCTGCCTAGCCAGTTCTGTGATTCTCTTTGATGCCTTGCTTTATTCTTCAGGGGAAGTAATCAACAATTCATTACCAAATACAACAATAAGGCAGGGTTGAAGTTTTTAATGCTGTAAATATGAATGTGTCAGTGTCAACACTATACATTTCCTTTTTGAGGGATTTATGACTGAAATGTAAAATTGTAGTCCCAGTTGAAAAACTCTCTTTTTGTATCTTATAGTATGAATTGTGATTGTATTTTTTAACAAGGTAAAGAGCCTTTTAGAATTGTAACAAGAAAATTAAGCTAAAAACAAAAAGAAAAAAAGGAAGGTTTTATTCTAGTGGCTAACATTCTTCCCCGCTTTGCTGGGGCCAGATTCTTCAACTCAGAGAACTAATTTTCCCACACCTCTCCCCAGCACACATATAGAGGCTTTTTTGGTACAAAAGAGGACTGAACCTATCACCTGATAATTGCCTGTGACTGTGAGGTCCATACTCTTTCCAGGAAATTCTGTTTTCTGCCTGGATCCCATTTTCAAGGTTTCAAAATTGGTTGACAAGAGTTGCTGATTCTGACAGTAACCTTGAATCTTCTATTGTAAGTGTGTCTGATACTCTTACTTCTGGTGTAGTGGATGTGCTGAGTACTAAAAGTTGCTATTTTATTCGGGCTTTTTGAGGATTGCTTACTCCATGTATGTGGCTGAGGTTTTATTACATCCAGCAGTTTACGGAATTCAATGTTATGATTCCCACTGCAGCTATGATTTTCATCCATGTCCATATTTTCTTTGACTATATGACTCTTCAGCTTTAAGAGAGAGTTGTATCAGGTAAGCCTGAGGTTGTGCAAGAAATGTTGGGAGTTGGTAGGTTTTAGTCTTCCTTCCTGGACACCACAGAGGCACAACCACACTGAAGCATGTCTAGACCAAACTGCAGTATGCTTAGCTTAGCTTCTTCAGCAAAGCCTCTGAATATCAAAAAGCTGGTCACCTCCATGCCTGTGTGGCTGACAGGTTGTTCAAGGGTAGTTCCTGTGCTGAAGCTATGCCATATGACTGGTGAGGAGGCAGTTGGTGCCCGCCCTAGTGAAGCAGAACCAGGAGGGGCTGCTGAGGCTGCTATCAGCTAGAACTTAAAATTCACCAACACACCCAGATGAATCCTGGATCTGGCAGCTGGGATTCAGAAAATACTGTTACCTCCTGCTTGTAAAATGCCTGGGAGCACCTGCAGCCTTCAGCTCTCTGTGGTGTGTACCCTGCGGCTCCCACCATACGAACGCCTTGGTGTTAGCTTTTGCAGCTGGGGAAGGTGGCTGCTGGGCGCTAGCATTGTCTCACCACTCATGTAATTTCAAAGGCAGCTTCAACATGAAACATTGAAGGCTTTAAAGATGAAGAGCTAAAAATAAAGTATGGGAGAGACACCTCGGTGTGATTGATGCATATTTTGCTGTTCTCATTCTTTTAGTATTATGTCTCCTGTAAGATGTTGTTCTGTGAATTTGTAACTGCGCCACACAATATAAAGAGGGAAATTTTTCTGAGGTTTGGCATCTGGGAAAATGTGAAGAGTCTTCAGCAAGACAGTTCATGAAATAGTGAACAATAATGGGATTGTAATGGTCATCTTTTTATTTTGCATTTAAAATGATCCACACCTTTCACAGGCATTGGGGTTTAGGCTTTTTTCCTTTAGCAGTGGTGCATTTTGAATGCGCCCTTCAGTTCTCTTCCTGATAAGTCATACTAATTTGAAACCCTTTGGTGTTTTCAACTATGACAAAGGCTTGTTAGTTTGCTTTTGGGAAGAGCTTCCCAAATTGCCCCTACTTTTGCTAGATACAATGGACGTTTTCTTCTCTTTCTGACCTAAGCATCTAGGTAGTATTCCTGTTGGTGTTTGTTGCAGTACCTGTTGTCGCTACCCCATTCCAGGTATCATTTTGTTTCAATAGTTTCTGCGTGTACAGGGTGAAAGTGTTAATAACAAATGTTTGACTACTGTTTGACCATTTACAAAGCTGATTGAGTGGAAAAACAGTTTTCTGTAATTTCAGTACGTAGATTAGATTCTAGGCTGTTAAAAGGCGCATCCTTTTCTGTCCTCTGTGTCAGCTACCAATATGGGAAGGAGAGAAGATGAACAGTTATCTCTGTCAGACATAACCTCCGTGTTTGGAAGATGGGTTCTGCCGCTGTAACGTGGAGCGGCCCTTGCAGAAATGGCCAACAGCTTCCTCTGCACGGGGAAATCTGTTCCTTGCAAACGCAGTACCATCCCCAGCTTTGGCTTCTAGGCAGTTGTATTGTACTCTCTGACCTGGCATGACTTGTCCCTGTGATGACTTGGTTATTCTGCCTACAGATGTAGGAATTTTTCCAGGCTTATCAAACAGGTCTGGGGCAAGACCGGTACCACAAATTTCACGGCAGTATCTGGGCAGGTCATGTCCCATCACTACTCTTCTGAGTCCCAAACTGGGAAATACTTTTAGTGCTGCCGATCAGAGGCTGAGGTTATTGTGGCCTAACGCACTTTGTCGTGAATCACTCCAAGTGAGTCCATTTTGACTTGAAAACGTAACTCCAGTGACAGCAGGTTTTAACGACTTTTCCTGAACTCATTCCCTCAAGGTCCTGTTCGACCATTTAGCGGTTCCCAGCCGAAACCGCGACGTTTGCTCTTCAGGTGAGCAGCAGAACACACACACTCCATACGGCTGGACAGGAGCCGAACCGCTTTAGGGTCCCCACGGCTGAGGGGACGGGGGAACGCGGCGGCGCCCCGGCCCTCAGGGGCAGTGGAAGCAGGGAGCTCGCCTCTAACCAGCCCCGGGGGAGCAGGAGGACGGGGGCGAGGAGTCCCCAAGTCCCCTCCCGCTCCGGGAGACAGGGGAGACCCCACGGGGACT
>NW_010242402.1:7947-11306 GCF_000690775.1 Eurypyga helias | reverse complement strand
CCACCAGTTTTGGTGCATCCCCCTCGATGCTGCTGCCATTGGAAGACCCTGGAGATGCCAGTTGAAGGGAGGAATGTTAGGATCCAGGAGCTGGACCCTGGCAGTCGGCAGCTTGGGAGGCGCCAGGCACCCGACCCGGTCGGGGGTGCCGGCTGATGCTGCAGGTTTGGCTGTGCCTGACCCGCTTTGCTGCTGGGGAGAGCAGACGATACGCGTGAAGCGCGTTCCAGACTCGCCGCGTCTACCCGGCACATCTTGTCCTCCCTTGGCACACGCGTGCGTGTGCTCTGCCCCACGGCCCGGGTTCGTGTCCATCCCGTGTTAACAGGCTCGGCAGGGGAGAGACGGTGCTTATTCCCTGCACTCACCTGTCCAGAGTCACGTTTGTTGACATATCCCTTTCATAAGACAGAATATGGAAAATCCAGTCCTAGGGAGAGAAAGCGTGCTCAGAACCGAGCAGAAGCATCCTCTCAGGGCACCTGCCGGGGCAGGGACCCACGGGAGTTGCAGGGCCCAGCGCTGGAGCCCCAGGGAGGAGTGTCCCTCCTCCCGCCTCGTGCCCGGGTGCCGGTGTTTGTTGGCACCCTGAGCACCTGGAATTTAGCAGAGAGGTGCCTGCTACCCGGCCGCCAGCTCCGAAATCCCCAGCAGCTCGCAGCAGGGGATCGAGGAAGTACGTTTCAGCACAAGAGGTCGGCGTTACCTCCGAAGCTTCGGACGGCCAGTCTGCCATGGAGATGGTCATCTTGTACTGCGTGTCGCTGCGGAGAGGAAAGGGGAACGTTGGCACACGCGCTTCCCCTTCGCCGCAGTCACTGGGACTTCGGTTCCCGTGCAGGAAAGCAGCCCCCCTGGGATTTGCTGCCGTCGTGGAAAGGTCAGAATGGGCAGGGGACACAAAAGGCACGACCCCCTCCACCTTCACGGCCTCTAGGAACAGCTCCTGTACTCACTTGCACGTTTCCTTGCACGAGTCGATGCAGATCTGCCTGTGCCTTATACTCGATCGCAGCGAGGAGTAGCAGTAGGCTGCGTGGGGAGAACGAACAAAGCTGCTGTTCAGAGCAGGACCCTGCTGACTGGATTCCATCAGTTTCATTCAATAAATGCGCAGGGCTGGCGCTGTGGCACGAGCCCGGTGCCCTCCCCTCTGACCTGCCCTTCCTCGAGGGACGCGGGCAGAGCGGGTGGGCGGTTTAACAATCCATTCCCGCTTCATTTTCCCTGGGCAGTTTTTCCAGTCCGCCTGCCCCACGGCAGTGGCTTTGGCAGGGGGCAGCCGGAGCTCCCTGCGCGGAGCCACCGGCCTCTGCCTGGATGCTGGGGGGCAGTGAACCCCCCCGAGCATCTCCGTGGGAGCCCGTTGCCCCTGCTCGGGCCTGTTTGGCTCCAAACTCTTGAGGCCTGAGCGTCACCCCCGTTTCTCTGCCTTCGGTGCCCAGAGGCTCCCGTTGCCCCCACCCAGCTGCCAGACCCAGGGTTTTGCCCCCTCTCCCCAACCCTGACCCGAACAGCCACGGGAGACGTTACACAGGCAAAAACCATTTTTCTGTTGCGTTTACACCAGCAATAAAGCTCGTGCCCGTTCCCTCCCCCACCCGCCAGGACCCCGGGGAGGCTGTGCGATGAGTTGTTCACGTTCTTACCCCAACCCGGGTTATCTTCGTTATTGCAGTAATTCACCCCCTCAGGTGAAGGGAACATGTAGTGACCGCAGCCACAGATCTCAATCATGTGATTTTGGAAACAAGAGCGCAGGCAAGCCTGGAAAAAGGGAAGAGGGAGCTGCTTAGAGTGGGCTGAGCCCCCCCTGCCCACCCCTGTGCTGCTGAGTCTCCTCGGCCATGAGAATTACTCGGCTCCCAGGGATTTTCTCTTTGGCATCAAACAGGTGATTTTGTGGCCGCGCACAGAGGACGCTGAAGCTGCAGCGGGAGCTGACGGAGCCCAACCCGGCGTGACAGTGCGATCCCATCCTCCAGTACCAGGCCCCACGGCAGGCTCTGGGAGCCCGGCACAGCTCGCACCGGCTTTACTGCAGCGAGGTGAGGGGGTGGATAAGCTGCCCTTACGGATTTCTTTACGATGCGTTTTTACTGCTGCTCCTCCGGATTTTAAGGCACATCCTAGTTGGGAGCTGCCGGTAACTCCCCTCGCGGGAGTAGGAGGGAGCTCAGTGCCTGCTCCAGCCGGGCAAGGAACTGCTCATTCCTCAACTGCTCAGGACTTCATGGGACCAATACGGAGTTTCCAATAAGGGCAAAAATGTCCTACAACAGCCCCGGACGCTGCTGTTGTCCCCAGGCTTTGTAGGACAGGGGTCTGGTTCCCACTTTAAAGCCGGGACTCTAAAAATACTTCAGCATAAAGAGCGGGGTTTAGAAATCCGAGTTATCTTATCTGGGCATCTGCTGCTCTTCTCGAAAGGATTGCAGCCGCGGCTTCGGCAGCCAGCGAGCTCCGGCGCTGTGTTAGCGCGGTGAGGCATGAAGTTAATCACCCCGGGTTGGAGCGGGATTCGGGGCGACGCGGCGCGCAAAGCAGTAACGAGCCTATGAGAAGGGAATTAAATTTAACAGCTCCAGCTAGGTGGAGCAGCGGGAGTGTTTCTGGGTGATAGGAAATGCGGTCGGGGTGGCATGGAAAATCCTGGTTTTGCTGAGAGGTCTCTGAAGTGACACGGATTACGTGGACGCAGGACCCAGTCAGCATTTAGCAACTTCCAAGTAAGAATGCAATCGTTTCAGGTATTTGCTTAAACATTATACAAGGATCTTGAAAAGGAGGGTAACGTGATCCCATTGCTCGAATTATGTAACGGCAGAAATCCAAAAAACCCCTCTAGACCAAAGCCCTCCCCCTTGTCCGGGTGTATTCTCCAGGCTCTGCGAATAACCCCAGAATGGCTTTGACGTTCTCCAGGTTGCCAGATCTCACCCTCCAGAAACGCTTCTCCCCCACGGGGTAGCCCGTTACACATTAGCCAGCCCTCCGTGTTTGCGCTACGTGTTTCTACAGACTCAGGGTTTACAAACCCTCAACTTTCTCATCCCCAATTTGAGAGCGGAGGAAAGGCAAAGGTCTGTCTTCATTTCCGACCCAAAGCAAGCACGCGTTTCCAGGGGGAGAATGGCTTAATTCCCTCAAAGGGAAAAGGATTAAGAAGAGCAGGAGTGCTCGGGAGTGGAATCCTGTCAGGGGTGAACGTGGCTCATGTGCCCACGTGAGCGGCTTTGCCGTTCCGGTGACCGCGGCACCGGCAGCTCTGGCTCAGGGAAGCGAGCTGATGGACGAGGGTCTTGACTGGAGGTTCCCCCTCGCTGGCTGATCTACCCATAATTACGGGATTTCAGCCG
>NW_010242402.1:5077-7916 GCF_000690775.1 Eurypyga helias | reverse complement strand
GTAGGGAAAAAATGAGATGTTCTTGGGGCGGAGAAAGAACCTGCCTGCCTTGACGGGATGAGCAGGGTGTCCTTGGAAAGGAGCGAATCCGTTGGCAGTCTCCCGGGGCTGAGGTGGGCAGAGGAGCATGGGCTGACGCCATCCCTGTGCCCAGCCGGGCCCTGCCGCTGCCACCCGAGGTCCCGGCACAGAGCTGGGGCGGACGGGGAGCTCCGCGCTCCCAACCGAATATGTGGGAAGAAGCATTTTCCCAGGGTTTCCTTCATTAAGGAACTGGCATTAGCCAAAGCTGTTGGGAGTTTGAGCCCGTTACAGATCTATCCCCTGCTCCAGAGGGGGCTGCTCCTGGCTCTGTCACCCTGGGGCTCCAGCGGTCCCCAGCACCTCCCAGTGAAACCAGTGCAGCAGGGAGTGAGGCCGGGCGGGACGGGGGTGCGAGGTCTCCAGTAGCCGACCGGTGCATGATGACAACCAGGGCTGCTCGGGGAGCCAAAGGGGGGAAACTGATGAACCCTCAGTTTTTAAGGGACCGAGGGGCCCAGGCGCACCCCGCTCTCGCCCCATTTGCCTTTCAGGATGAGTGGGAACCCTGCGCTTCGGGGAGCCGAGCTGCCAGGCGACAGCGTGCGAGGGAAGGACCAGCTCAGCTGCGCTCGTACGTGCAGGTAGAAGCAGTTGCCTTTTGCCTGGGAATTAGGACTTTGCTGGTCATTCCTCTCAAAATGCAGCAAAATTCACACTAGGCGGAGGGAACCGTAACTACTACGAGCTGGGTTGGTGTGGGAAGGAGTCCCTGGGGTTACGCTGAACTGCCAGAGCAATGCTCCTTATCTTTCGGTGCGAGTTTTCACACTCGCAGCGCTAGGTCTTGCTCCTGCAGTCCTGACTTCCACTGGATCCACTGGGATCGTTTCCAATCCCAGGGCTATGGAGTGTTCAGGCTTGGGTGTTGGTTTATTACCAGAAAAGAAGGTTCCCGTGTTTACGTGAGGCTTTCTACCTTATCGGTGCTGGTCCTCCACTAGTCCTGCACGCTAGCCAAAGATTTTCACTGCTTTCACCATCTTTCCTGAAGAGTTTTGTTTGATTTAAAAACATGGTTTACCTGGATGGAATAGGAAGTATTATACTGGCTGTAGAGGTTTTTTACGGGGACATCAGAGCCATTCATGGTGCAGTCACTGTAGGGATAGCCCATCCGCTCCAGCTCATCCTGAAAGAGAACGGAACCAGCAAACTTCAGTCATTACCGCTCCTCCCCGGGGCCCTGCGCCCCTTTTCTAGAGACTCTAATTCCTGTATTCCTGCCTGGCTTTATCAAAAGATCGTGGACAGCCCATTGCCCAGGGCGGATGGAGGCAGATGAGGGTATTCAGGAGCAGCGTGGTTTAGCAAGGCACCTTCTGACATGCTCAAGGAAGAAGAAACAATGACCTGAGCTCAGTATTTTGGCTTCAATAAAGCCCTTTGCCAGGACAGTTACATAAAAGTCTCCATAAACGGTTCCAGCCCGCAGCGAGCGTATACCTCGACTCTTCGGTTTGAGCCAGTTCAGCCAAGACTTAAAACAAACTTGGTGGCAGTCCCATCAGATAACATTATTCTCAGGCAATCTGCTCTAGAGGAATGCCACACATACCACCAAGACGCCGATGGAGGTCTCCGTCCCGGCCATGGCATAGATGCCCTGGTCCTTCAGGAAGGGGAAGCTCTTCTGTTGATGCAGCATGAGCCTGGCGCCGGCAGCGGATGACAGGTAGGGGATATAGTCTTGCTGGCTGATGTCCAGGATTAACTTCAGCCCTGAGACACCAGAGAAAACACTCAGAACAGGAGTTGTATAGAGATGTGAGTCTTTGGAAAGAAGAATGGGGTCTATTTTCTTCTCTCTGTGCACAGGAATCCCCGTTCCCTGGGGCAGAGCCGGGGTCTGGCTGTTACAGCATCCGTACGGCTGCACAGAGACACAGGATGGCGAAGGCACAGGGTGGAAATATCTGAATATTCAGATATTGCCTTGGACATTTGGGCTATCCAGATGTTGCACTTCTGCAAAGTAACATCTGGAGTCGCATGGCTTGTTTCTACGTGGCACATCTCCCTTCTGGGGGCTTATCCCCTCCCCGCAAGGTTACTCCCTGCTGCACTGAAATCATGCATCCGTGATGCCTGGCAGAAGGGGCGGCTGAGGGGCAGCATAACGCCACACACGTGTTCCCTGAGCTCCTTCCTCGTCGGCAGAGCTCCCTCTTACCGAACTCGGCTCCGGGGTTGGAAGAATTCAAAGCCTCCTCGTCCATGCCCCAGTTAAAGATGTAGCAGTTTCCGTGGTCTGGGTGATAGATTTGGGTGAAATTCCTGGAAGAACCGTGCACATAAAACCGTGACTCGCGGGGAGGACTGAGGGGCTACAGAACGGGGCATGTGCTGGGACCCCTCCTTGGCAGCCACACCTGGGGGTCCCTTTAAACCGCGTCATTTGTGAGATGCCCGTATGGAACTTTCAGCTGATACCATTTCAGTCTTGCTGCTGACACAAGGCCAAGGAAGCTACTGGTGGGTCCTGAGACTCGGGATAACAGTTTGTGGGAAGGGAAAGGAATTGTCTGTCCAGAGGAGAGAAATAACTGCTTGATCTGAGCTACGGTAACGGGTTTTGGCTGGTGTTCTCTCTCGTTCTTTGGTCACAAGTCTCCCTTGCCCTCTTTGCAGAGTGGGGTTGCAGAAGGGGCAGCAGCCTGTGCACCTTGGGGAGCTGCTGAGCTGCCCCGCACATCCTGGGGAGCTGCCCCGCTCACCCTGGGGAGCCGCTGAGCTGCCCCACGCACCCTGGGGCGCT
>NW_010242402.1:3969-4978 GCF_000690775.1 Eurypyga helias | reverse complement strand
GCTGCCCTGCTCACCCTGGGGAGCTGCTGAGCCGCCCCACACACCCTGGGGAGCTGCCCCGTGCACCCTGGGGCGCTGCTGCGCTGCCCCATGCACCCTGGGTCACTGCTGAGCACTCACCTTTCTCCAAAGTGGGTATATAAGTTTGGTGCTGACGAGAAACAGCGATGGCTAAAATATGTTACTCAGAGCCTTGTGTAAAAGTGGGGGGGGCTGTAACTGGGAGCTGCACTGCTGTGCCAGGGGTTTGCTGACTCAGCACCTGGGCTGGCTGCTGGTTATCGCCAAATACCCTGGGAAGGGCCCCTGGATGCTGTTAGTCTTGATGTGTCATCAGCAAAACAGCCCTTCCAAAGCTAAAACTCAAGCCAGCACTACCCGTTTCACCTAGGATCACATCCAGAAACCCTCTGGGATATGTTAAGAACTAGTGGAAATCTCGTTATTAACTGAGAGTTACCTTAAAAAGGGAGAAGAAAAAGGCTGCCGTGCCTTTAGCGCCCTGTGCCATTCCTGGTGTGGCAGAAAAGGGCAGGGAGCTCGGAATGCACCTACTTGTAGTTGCAGGGTTCGGCACCATAGAGACAGGCCAGGATCATGTCTTCGGCCTGGTAGCCCATCCTGATCCTCTCCTGCAGCGGGACCCTGGAGAGGATGCTGGTGGACTGCAGGATGTACCACTCGGTCACCGCCTGCGCCGCGCTGCTGAAGTTCCTGTAGGTGCAGTTGTCGGAGCCCTGATGGCTGCACTGGGGACACACAGCAGGTGGGGCTGAGCCATCCCACAGGCCAGGATCATGTCTTCGGCCTGGTAGCCCATCCTGATCCTCTCCTGCAGCGGGACCCTGGAGAGGATGCTGGTGGACTGCAGGATGTACCACTCGGTCACCGCCTGCGCCGCGCTGCTGAAGTTCCTGTAGGTGCAGTTGTCGGAGCCCTGATGGCTGCACTGGGGACACACAGCAGGTGGGGCTGAGCCATCCCACGGCGGGGGGTGGCAGGAGGGACC
>NW_010242402.1:3628-3936 GCF_000690775.1 Eurypyga helias | reverse complement strand
GCGCAGCCCTGCCTGCTGCTCCCGGCGGAACGGAGGAGGTACGACCAGACGGGAACAGCCCGGGGCCTTGCACTAACACACCATCCCCTGCAAACTGCCCCCTACCAAGGATGCCACCCGCACGGGCAGCCCCCAGCCCCGCCAGACCCCACGGGTGGTGGGGAAGAGCCGCGGATCTCCACGCTGCGTCCCTGCCGAGGTGCCCAGCGCTGTGCACCCCCCCCAGTCCCTGACTGCCTCCCACCGGACCCCTCTCACCAGCTTCACCGCCAGCTTGTACTTCTTTTCCTCCGATGTCGGATGGGGCA
>NW_010242402.1:0-3472 GCF_000690775.1 Eurypyga helias | reverse complement strand
GTTTGGTTGCCCGCGGCTGTTTCATTGCCAGCAGTGGTTTGGTTGCCCCCAGGACTCTGGTTGCTCTCGAAGATGTCCAGGATGACGGGGTTGTCTTTGTCGTGCTCGTCGATGAGGACCAAGGGGATCTGGTGCCAGAGCCCCAGGTCGAGTGGCAGGGAGCTCTTCTCGCTGCTGTTCCCCGGCGTGGGCTGCAGTATCCTCTCCAGCGCCGCTTCGATGAGCCTGTCCAGTTCTTTCAGGAGATGCTTCACCTCTGAGTATCTGCAGGACAAAGAGCAGTTACCCGGCGGTGTCGGGGCGGTGGGGACGGGCAGCAGCTCTGCTGGCTCGGACATTCCTGGGAACCTCACATTGCTGCCCAAAGATTTACTGGAGCGCAATGGGAGCTCTCTGCAGAGCTTGGCCAGCTCGGCCACGGGGATCCCAGCAGCCTGCAACCGGGCGGAAACCAGCGGGAGGATGAGGAAAGCTGCGGTGGTGAGTAGTGTCCGCGCGGCGCCGGATTGGCTGTACGACAGGAATTCGCTGTAGTTTACACGAAACATGTCTCGCGGGAGAGAACCTCCCAGGTTCCTGTGCGCTGGTCGAGAGCATCTTGCCTCGGCTGCGCGGCTGCAGGGACGTAGATGGAACAACCAAGAAAAGGGAGTTTCTCTGCAGTTACGATCGAGGCCCGTCCCGCAGCCGACGGCTGGTATTACCGATTAACCAGCTCCTCCCCTCGTGGCCGGAGTGTGGGCGCGAAGAGGCGCGTTCACGGCGAGGAAGGAGAAAGAAAGGAATTGTGGGGAGAGATTGGGAGGCTGATTTGGGTTGTGAGAAGTGAGTTGAAGTTCGAGTTTTCCCTGAGCCAGGGAAAGTTGCAGGGGGGACAATAACCATCATTAGATGAACTGATACGGCAAGGGAAACCAGGCAAACTCGCCGGCAGACGAACCCTGCCCAGGCCTGAGCCTGTTGTCCTTTATGTGGCTTCCAGTGCCGCTTGGGAAGTCAGACGGTTTCCACCGGGGCTCCCAACATGATACTGTGACGGGAACCTCCCGCCAGCCATAGAAGTGAGATGCTGGAGCACCCCTGGGTGAAACAGGTGAGGAAAAACTTACTTGAAAGGGTTGGCATTGCAGACCGTGACCGCCGGGAACTTCATGGTCTTAAAGCCGATCGAGAGAGACGACGTGACGTTGTAGGAGAGGTAGGTGTTGATGAGGATACCCCACTGCCAGAAGACCAGAGACGCAAAGAGCAACGTTAGGAAGAACCAGATGAATTTCTTCTTCGGCCCCTCCTTGATGATGCGCTTTGGGCCGTGGGTGTTGGTGTTGTCGCAGTACCAGACCAGCAGCTCCTTGTAGGTGTAGCCGGGGCCCTTCTGCAGGCGGTGCAGCGCCCGGACGAAGTACTTCTTCAGGTTCATCCTGCTCTGCAGAGGGAGAGGAGACGTGAAAACGGCTGCGGTGAGGAGCGGGGTTTGTACTGTGCCGAGCGGGGCAGAGCGGGAGCAGCTGTGTGACGGCTCAGCCAGGGGCTGTCTCCCAGGGGAAACCCAGAGCAGATGCTCTGGCGGGTGGCAGAGGGACAGCCCCTTGCCTCCCAAGAGGGTGCAGGGGGGAAGTTTGGGCTGTGCCCTTCCAGAAGTGATGAGTGTGTTTGTCACATCCCTTCTGGGGTCCCCTCTGGCCTCAGGAGAGTGACGTGGCCTGGACCTGCTGGCCATGGCTGCGGGGGACTTACAGTGTCCTGGTCCCCAGGCCGTGACGGTGTTGCAGGAAATAACAACACAGCGTTTTAGGCGGCTGGTGGTCGGTGTTGGGGTACATCCCCGACATCGCTGGGAACCTTGGCCAGCACTGGACGGGCGAGCAGTACACGGGGACTGGTCTCAGGTGGCATTCAGGCTAACAGGGCTCAGTGTGCGGGCTGAGCCAGGGCTTAAAGAGAATTTCAGAACCACAGACTGGTTTGGGGGGGAAGAGAACTTAAAAGCCCACCCAGTGCCACCCCCTGCCATGGGCAGGGACACCTTCCACTGGACCAGGTTGCTCCAAGCCTCATCCAGCCTGGCCTTGGACACTTCCAGGGATGGGGCATCCACAGCTTCCCTGGGCAACCTGTCCCAGTGCTCCCCACCCTCTGCGGGAAGAATTCCTTCCCGATGTCCCACCCCAATCTCCTCTAATAGGATACTATTACTATACTAATAAATCTGCCCTAAGAGGGCACCTTACTGTACTAACAGGGTGTGTTACTGTGCAGCAGGCTATCGGAGGGGGCAGGAGAAGAGGACCTGGAGCCGGCAGCACCTTTCCCAGGGCCAGGAATGCTGTTCAGTGCCGCTGCCCACGGAGGAAGGACGGCGGATTGTTTTTTTCCACCAAATTCCTTTGTCTTTCAGATACTATCGGTATGCTTCCACTGCTCATGTGAGGGATGCTGCATATTTTACATTCACATTGTGAGTAAATAGAACATTTTGTGCTGCTATTTTAAGGCGAGAATTTGTGTTACTAAATCTTAATATCCCGAGGCAGGATTTCAAAACAAACCTGCCAGCTGCTTGGGACATTTTTCGGATTTAAACTGTAGGAAAACAAGAATTAAAGATGATTGCTGCGTGTAACTCGGCATCCTAGGAGAAGGAGTGCTGAAACAGTGCAGCAACATTTCAAAGTGAGCAGTGCTGAGCAGCGCAGGAGTTGGGTGCAGGTGGGGTTACTTGCAGTTGGGGTACCCACAGTACACGAGGAAGCTGAGGGGAGAAGGAGCAGCTGCCCCCTCCTTACTTTTCCAAAAAAAGGTAGTCATGATTCACGGACTTATCAGCCAGATCTGCAAAACCTCCTGAGTAGTACACACAGAGTTAGATAAAAGAATAAACCCGACAGTTTATGATGCCTCAGCCCGCGATGCAGAGCGATGCTGGACCCTGCCACATGGATGTTAGACGTAGCCTGACACCATGAGGCCTCCATGGGCGAGTGCTTTGGAAAGAGGAAACTCCAGAGGCTTCCTCCGAGCTCTGCTCTCATGTAAAAGTGTTCTCCAAGGAACACATCCTGGAACTTGGACCTTCTGGACCTCCCGGACCCCCAACCCACCAGTGCATCGTTGACCCGTGATCGAGGTTCCCAACCAGAGCTGATGCGGAGGGGTTCATCCGCAGAGGAGCTCACGTTGCACCAGGTGCTTGCTGGCCTTCGGGCAGGACTGTAAGGAAACTGGAGCGACGACCTTAGCCGCTGCCTAATTACCCACGGCTGAAGGGAAGGCGTGGAGCACGTGGCCGTTCTGCCCCAGCCCCAGGACCGTGCTCTGCTTTATAAACGGTATCGTCAGAAGCCCCTTAAACCCAGAGGGACTAGCAAGGCAAACTAGTAAATACTTCCCGCCGTTTAAGAAATCCAGTGAAAGATTTAGATTAGATGAAAACTTAAACCACGCCCACGCGGCGCTGGGCAACGCGCAGCCT
>NW_010242401.1:0-275 GCF_000690775.1 Eurypyga helias | reverse complement strand
CAATTACGAGGAAGCCTCTTTGCCCGCGCTCCTACGCTGCTGCCGGCGTGACCTCTATTCCGCGCTAATTAACCGCCTGCTTGCCCAGCTCCTGCCCGCTCCGCGGACGCTGATTTGCAGGGAGCTGCTGGAGACTTGATTTCCTAAGGAAAGGCAGCTTCTCTCGCCTCTCCGGCCTCCTTCCCCTGCCAAGAACTCCTCAACTACTTGGCTGCTTTAATCCAAATTTCACAAGGCACAAGGAGAAAGGAGATGGGGCGAGAAGGGGGCTGGGG
>NW_010242400.1:0-4285 GCF_000690775.1 Eurypyga helias | reverse complement strand
CCCATTTTTGTAAGATTATTAGTTTATTGAGTTGCTTGGGGAGCCACAAAGGCTGTACCAATGTCAGAAAACCTGGAAGTCCAAATCTTCTGTGCACTGATCAGAAGCAGCAAGCATATGTCCCTCACCAGAGAGCCTGGCTAATACCTGCCATGACTTTAAAGGGGAGAGGGCAATTCCCATATCCATTGTCATTTTAGGAGTGGGCTGTGCATGAGAGAGGAGCCAGGAAGGATCTTGCCTGCAGGGAGACAGTTGCTGGATAAGCCCTGAGCCGAGCTGCATAGCAAACCCATGGTAGACCAGGGGATCAACTATGGGACCCAAGCCGGCTCACACCCTTGTCAGCTCTCAGGGCAGCAGGAGGGCACGGAGAGTGCTGCTCACACTCTCCTTGCCTGGTTTGCAAAGCTGGGTCACTTACGTGGTTGGTGCGGGTGGCCTGGATGCATGGCTTCCTAGAGACCGCCGGGCCAAGGCTGCTGATGGTGTGCTTGGTGTACGCCTCCGGGTAGCCGGGAGCTTTTCATGCAGTGTTCGAGCATATATTTTGAAAAGTCCCTGAAACGCAAGTGCCTGAATTCTATGAATTACTGTGAATCAGCCTCTGGTAAGCGTGCTACCCAGTAAATCAGGAAGCAGACGGTGTTGCACAGCCTGCCTCTGTGCTTTGGGCTGTGTGGTAGGCTGCAGGTGAGTAACGCGGGCGCCGAGGACGGCTCTGCCAAGGCGATTTCGGAGCAATCCCTGCTGCCATCTGGATGTGCCTTACAGAGGGTTAGGAGCAGGGGGCGGGGAGGCATTGATACGGTGATATGATGGCACTGCCCAGGGAGATAAAAGTTTCTCCTCTTGTGTAAGAGGAAGCTGCCGGGGAGCAGCCTCATTTGCCTCGAGGACAGGTGCCTTCCCACCGTGCTGTTGTGGGCTCCCCTTTTCATGTGCCTTCTCTCCAAAGCGAAACGATGCAGCTGATAAGGAGGAGGGTCAAATGTTTACAGATGGAACAAAAGCATAAAAGATGTGAAGACAGATAGCTGCCAAACGAAATGCTATTATTCCTAGCTTAAAACAAACAAACAATCTCTCTGACCTCTATGAAACAGTTTTCCCACTGTACTGAATTAGCTATCTTTTACTTATCGTTATGAAATAATTCCTTGCCTAATGCAAACAATACGGTTGCTGAAAGAACAGCAAATAGCTGTGAAGCTCACACTGTAGAAATTTTTGGAGGATCAGCAATGCTGACGTGACTTGCCTTATGAATTTGTCCCTGCCTCTTCAGGTCAACTCTTCAAATTCAGCTCTTCAGATTCTGCATTTAGAGCAGAAAAAAGCAAGCTATGAAGCCAGAGCTATAAAAAAGCAAGTGGCAGTGTCAGGGCAAAGGGGCTTGGGCAAAGCTTCTCCTTGTATGAGTTCCTGCTTGGGGCAGATGTGGCAGAGATGATCGTGGGGAAGGAAAAGCGCAAAGAGAACCAGACAGGGGTTTGTAGGGGCAAGGAGGAACCTAGGCATAGGAAATAAAAGGAGTCCAGTTTTAGGGGAAAAGGGATATCATCAGAAGAGGAGAAATAGAAATGGCAAAGGTGGGGAGGAAAGGAGGAGAGAAGCTGCTGAAGAAGGACCCCGTGGGACAGGCAAGGACTGGGGGCACACCTTTCGTTTCCGTGTCTCCAACACAAAAATCCCCCTCCAGGTATTTGCTTTTTTGAAGTGTGAAGTAGGTTCTTGTGCTCCTTGACAGCAAGGAGAAGCGTCTCCCACAAGTTCCTCCTACTGCAGCTCTGCTGCTGCATGGAAAGTTTGCTCTTTTCTCTGAATATGTGACTCAGTGAGCTTTAAAACCTAAGACCCCAGCTATGGGATGTGCATGTTTACACTGTCAGGAGACTAGTTCCTATTATTCTACCGCTTTGATGCCACAGCTTCCTAGTCAGTACAAAAATCTGGCATCCTGTATTTGGCAGAGATTAGCTACAGCTCTGAGTCTGTTTCCCAAGGCACAGGTCAGCAGAAATAAAGCTGAGTGTCCTTGCTCTTGCCATTGTACCCCTTTGAGCGCAGGTTGGGATGACTCCTCTCAAAAGCAACTGTTGTGCTGGCTCAGGTTTGGGGTTGGTTTTGCTCAGTGTTCAGGGATGAATTGACAGTAGAGTGTCACGGAAGGTATTCAGAGTGAGAGTATGTTATTTCTCAATTGCGTTCAAGAAAACAAAACTCATATAATTTTAAATGAAATATGTACACAGAAAAAAACCCTTTTCTGCTACAAAATCCAAATTCCCTGGAAAGAGATAAAGAGGTTTACACTGTTGATGATGTTTACTTAAGCAGTGCAAAAAAAGCCTGTTGAGAATTTGCTCATGGCCCCTTTAATCCAGTAGCACCTGCCAAAGACATCCAATAACCCACTCTTCAGCTGGGTGGGGACAGACAAAAGAGCGTGGGGCGGAGGACTCGTGTTACAGGCCAGCTGCTCGCTGGGATCGTTAGGCTTCTGGAGGAAAAAGGGTCCAGATCGCTTTTGTGGCTTTCAACGGAGTTTATTTAAAAGCTGGAGTGGGGGGGTGGGGTGGGGTGGAAACTGTATGTGCAAGTGCTGAAGAAGAAGAGTTGATTCATAAGGAAGCTGAGCAGAATGTCTGACTAGGATTTTATGCATCTTGGTCATTGGTGTTAGCATGAGGTTTTAAACATTAGGTGGTATTTATACACTATGTACAATTCGCCCTTCCATAGGAAACAGGCTACAGCTGACTGTGGTAGGAGGTTATGGTGCAACTCTAAAGCGATACACAATATTTTGTTTACTTAGGGGCATACTTCACATTTACAGAGGTTCCCAAGGGAATTAGACGTCCATCTTCCACCTGGATTTAGGTACCAAGCTTGCTTCACATCCTTTCTGAATCAAAGTCTGGGAGGGGCTCTCAGGTCTGGAAGGACCCGGTGATGCCATCAGCCCACAGAGATGCCGACCTACCCCATAGAGTCGAATTGCTGTGGAAGGAGAGCAGAAGATGGTTTTATGAGAAAAATCTCTTACTCGTTTTGTCAGATCCCAGCTTGAAACAAGCATGGCTTTGGCTGCTTCAGATTATAGCCACAATGGCAGATACAACAGGGCTGGTAGTATTTCGGGCAGTCTCTGATTAAAAAAAGCAAGAGCCTCATAACATGGAAGCATAACAATACTAGGTCCAGCCAAAAATCCATCTGGTCCCATATCTTCTCCATGAGAAAGGCAACCCACGGCTACTCAAGAGATACCTGTAAGAAACATAGCAAGCACGATACGCTTTCCCTGACTTGCACAGCGGCTTTTTCTGCCATGAACTTGCATAGTTGATTTCAAAACTTTTGATACCCTCAGCTGACTGTAACTTAAATTATGCACTGTGTGGAAAGTATTGACCCCCATGATAGGTGGGTGCTCAGGATTTACCTGTGTAGATTAAACAGCTGGTAGGATTCTTCAGCACTATCAGTCCTCCATCATTTTTCTTAAGGTACTAACATTTTTTTCAGTTTTTCCATTATATGTCTTTACTGAGGTGTTCTTTTTAAAAGGCAAATGACAACTCATAGTCTGGGGGGATGCTCTTTTCATTTTCTGTGGAAGTGCACATAACTATTTTTTTACACTTAATTCCTTCCTCACACACACACCGAGTTCAATGATTGGAAATTGACAGCTTTCCTTTTTCTTCAGACTTCACACTGAAGAAGTTTAAAAAGCTATAGTCCCAGAGACAGACATGCATGTTTGCTTTAATAAATCTGTAACTCATCAAAATCAAGGAAGTTTATCAAACTGGCAGAATATTAAAAGACAAAAAAAAAGGCAAATGGGAGAAAAGAATTGGGAACTCATTCAGTAGATTGCACTCAACAGAGAGCAGAAAAAAACTGGAAGGGGAAAGTAAAACTTTAAGATAGAAATTGTTTTTTTAAGCTAGTGTTGAGAGTGCCCAGATGTTCTGTTTCAACATATTTCAAATGTTTTGTGCAACTTTTCTCTATTTTTGACCACATGTAATCCCCAGAAAATCAGTATGTTCTTCGGTGAAAAGATACACCCAATTTAAGCCACTTGAAGTGTGGTTTTTTTGGGTTTTGTTTGTTGTTTGTTTGGGTTTTTTTAAATAAATCTAATCTACTGATTGCACTGAAGAGAAGGGGGAAAAGTTTCAAGGAAAGACTACTAAAACATCCCAATGAAAACGCTTTGCCTGGAGTTAGGAGCACATGCATCCCAGTACATAGAATCATAGAATCA
>NW_010242399.1:26048-34401 GCF_000690775.1 Eurypyga helias | reverse complement strand
TACGAGTCAAACTAAGGACTTGCAGCCTTTAGCTCGCTGCTCGTGTATTTTGATGTTGGGTTTTTTTGCGTCTTGCTGGGGCGTATCGCATCGGAAGTGCCAGTAGAAGGGTTACTTTGACTTCAGCTTGTTTGTTTCCGTGCTGCCTCGGTATCTAGGTTTCAAACACAAAGCAACCTTGCAATTCTATGAGGAGGGATTAAAAAAAAAAGTTTCTTTTTATGGTCAAGGAAGTGATGTATCAGTAGCTTTTCCATTAACCTCAGTTGACTGGTAATGAACACACTGATTTTGTTGTCTGGTTCATAAATAACCTGGATGTTATTGGGCTTTCTCATAACAATTTATGGAATATTTTAATAATTAAAAAAAAATCTCTAATAAAGTTTAAAGCCCTTTGAGGGACCCGAATCTTGCATCTTCTGGGTTTTTAAATTTGCCTTATTTGCTCTTGAATCGGATGAACAGTTGTTTCTCTGCTCCTCACCCTGTAAGAACAGAGGATATATTCAGAAGTGCACATACCTTGTGCAGAAGGAGAATGGACAAATAACAATAAGAATCGAATTTGTAGATTGCTATAGCACATGAGCTTATGAATAGTATCTGAGATCTGTTTTTTCTAAGTGTGGGGCTGTCATGCAGTTAAAACCATAAATCTGTATTTTTACTAATTCATTGCCTTTTACTTTCTGTTTGTAGGAATGGAGGGGAAAAAACTGATTTCTGCAACAGACACACAGTATTCCAGCGTGCTCCTTCAATCTTTGAATGAACAACGTGGCCATGGACTTTTCTGTGATGTTACTGTCATAGTGGAGGACCGGAAATTTCGAGCTCACAGAAACATCCTTTCAGCCTCAAGCACATACTTTCACCAGCTTTTCTCAGTGGCTGGGCAAGTGGTTGAACTGAGCTTTGTAAGAGCAGAAATTTTTGCAGAAATTCTTAACTATATTTATAGTTCCAAAATAATCAGCATTCGTTCTGATTTACTTGATGAACTGATTAAATCAGGGCAACAGTTGGGTGTTAAATTCATAGCTGATCTGGGTGTATCTCCATCTGAAGGAGAAAACATGCCAAGCAAGGTCAAAGATGGTGCTTTAGAAACTTCAGCTTCTACTCCAGGTCAAAAGGATGCTGAAACACAAGTACCTGTAATGAGGCCAGAGAGTCAAGAGGTAGCGGATGGGATGCCGGTTATAATGCAGTCATTCTCCTTACATGGCATAGAATATGAGACTACAAAAATCACAGTGAGTGATTCAGATGATGAGGATGATGATGTCATCTTTTGCTCTGAGATTGTTCCTCCAAAAGAATGTACTAAAGATACAAATGCTGCAACCCAGAACCAGCCTTGCCCAAGTGCAGCTGGAGTTTCTGACCAAAAATCCTGTGGCAGTAGTGGCACTCCGCATTTGATGAGCACCACAGCAGCTCAGAAACTCACTTCGGCTGTCAGTCAGCTAAGCCCAAACCAAACACAATCAAGTGCCGAATCGCTCGTCTCTGCAGGACCGCAGCATTTGACTCCTAGTATCATTGTGCTAAATAAACCTCTGCTTAATTCATCGCTCAGTGCCAGTTCCTCGCATCAGACACACGTGACCCCTACGATTAGTTTACTTGAGGAGAACCAGCAGCCATCTAATAATGACTCGTTAGCTGAAGTGGAAACAACTCGCGTTGATGATGAAGAGGTTGTTGAAGATGATGTCGATATCATCAGCTCATCTAGTCCTGGTTCAGTCAGCAGTAGCTCTTTGGTTCAGCAACCTTCTGTATCCAAGGCAGCAACCACGGAAGGATCAGGTGTACAGAAGAAACACGTGGTTACATTTGCACAAGAGCCATTTTCTAAACCTGGAGAATTTAAAATAAAGATCTCAGATGTCCTTACTGGAAACAACAAGGAACTCGGTTCAGGTATAGCACCAAAGCATGTGGCAGAAGGGCAGAAAATCATCACACTGGATACAGCAACTGAAATCGAAGGCCTGTCCACAGGCTGTAAGGTTTATGCAAATATCGGGGAGGATACATATGACATAGTCATTCCTGTGAAGGGCGATTCCGAGGAAGGCGAAGCCAAGCTTAATGAAACACCTAAAACGTCTGACGGCGATTCTCCGAACAAGAAACGCATGAAGGTAAAGCACGATGACCATTACGAGCTCATAGTGGATGGAAGAGTCTACTACATTTGCATCGTGTGTAAGAGGTCGTACGCATGTCTGACGAGTTTACGGAGACATTTTAATGTTCATTCCTGGGAGAAGAAGTACCCGTGTCGATACTGCGACAAAGTTTTTCCTCTTGCAGAGTATCGTACGAAGCATGAAATACACCACACTGGTGAGCGAAGGTACCAGTGCTTGACGTGTGGCAAGTCTTTCATCAACTACCAAATTATGGCCTCCCACGTACGATCAGTTCATAGCCAAGACCCTTCTGGAGATACCAAGCTTTATCGATTGCTTCCTTGCAGGTCTCTGCAGATCAGACAGTACGCGTGCATTGCTGATCACCCGAGCAGTATACCGGTAATAAACGAGGGTGGAATTGTTTATCGTGTTGGCACAGGGAAGGATGGCACTGAAGGAGCAACGTCTAACCCTCCAGCCAAACAAATAACCTGGGATGACATTTTCATTCCGCAGGGAAATGAAGCAATTTTTAAACAAAATCCATCAGAGGGAAGTACTGAATTTGAGTTTGTAATACCGGAATCTTACTGAAACGCATTAAATGATGGAAAAAGGATTCAGTGCAGAAATACTGCAGCTGTTTTAAATGAACTGTTAAAATCGCTGTAAAATCAAATGTTAAAGTGAAAAAAAAGTTAACTTGTTCTACCAAATCATCCAATGATAGCACTTAGCTTGATCATTAGTAGCTGCAAGTGATTTGTGGAAACAATTCATCTGACAGTTTACTTGAATAGAGAATAAGGCATTTCCAAGGAGCTGGCAGTGTTTTCTGGTATGTTAATTTTGATCAAAAGGTGGGGATTTGTAGCTTGAAAAGGTTCAATTTCTTCTAAAGAGCTAGAAATCTTTCTTCTAAAGCAATTGAGGTATTTCCTGTACCCATACTTCCTATGTAAACCCTTTCTTTCATGTTAGCACTTTAATGCTAAATTCTGTTTAGACATTCACCAAGAAAACAGACTATTGTTCACTATAGTCTCTCGAATGTGGAACTGTTTTAAAAAAACCCCAAAACCCACACCTCATATTTATTTTTGAACAACGCATTACTGCAAGGGTCCAAAATAACAGATCCAGTAGTTTGGAGTAGTGGATTTTTGAATTAGCATCTTAGTCCTGCTTTTGTAAGCACTGGGAATCGTCAGTCTTCATGCAAAGAGACCTGCCAACAGGAGATACTCGGTTAGGGCTGACTTGAACAAACTTTGTTTATGCTTGGCAGTATGGCGAGCAGAGGGTTCAGTGGCAAGACCATTATCCTTTACTCTTTTTGCAACGGGGCAAACACACCCCACAAAGCTCAGTAGTGAAGAACCTGAGAAGCCTTGGGAAGGAGATAATTTTGACATTTCAAAGTTTGAGGAGTAATGTAAGGTTTTCTTACTACTGGGAAAGATGTCAATAGTTAGTTTGGAATAAAGAGCTTTTTTTGATCTTCAAGGAGGGAGTCAGTCTGGTATTAAAAAAAAACCAAACCATGATAAAACCATGATTTTTTTTGTAGCTGAAGGCTTTGAAATTGACTTCTCAGAACTATGAAATAATTGAAGAAGTGCTGTATCAGTTTAGCACTGAGACTGCTGAAGGTCTTGTATGCCTGTTTGGCTAGATCTTTAAGTGAAACAGGGGTTCGGATTCCGCTTCCCCACCCCAATTTAGGGTATGCTAAACAAACAGTCAAAAAATGCCCTCCATCCACCACAGTCCAAAGTCTCATTCCTCTGCAATTGTCTGCTTCTCATCTATTTTCAATTTGGGGTTTATTATATTGTCTTTTTTTCTCCTTGCAATTGGTACATCTTGAGGTACTTAGAAGATAAATCAGATGTCCACCGTGATCAGGAAACCGTAGATCGGAGAAAAACAAACAGCTGTTTACTGGAGTCATAGTTTAGCATTTCAGATGTAGTGACTTGTTGAATTTTTGTAAATGGTAATATGAAAACTGCTCAAGCTCTAGAGATGACCGAGATTGTCGTGCATAGTACTAGTTAGGTATTGTAACCTTTCATTGCTTAAATTACAGTTAAAGGTTTTTCTTTTATTTTTCATGTTTCAAGTAAATATCTGGATCCTATGACCTTCAAGGTCAAGGGTTTAGACATTCAGTACTCTAGACAGAAAGATGTTTAAATGATAAATGGTTCAAATACAACTTGAGCTCTAGAAAAGGTTACCAGAAATCTGTGTGAGTTTACCTGACGTATGTAATGCTCAGCACTTCTGTTTTGTAGGCCGAGAACATGTTGCACAGGATTATTTCCAGGCCCTTTTGCATATAATGGGCTGTGCTGTCAATGTTACAGGCTGGATGTTATCCGAGATGGCATTTCAGCAGTCGAACGTAGTCCTCGCGAGAGACAAGTACCAATTGTCTGCGTTAGCAGGGGTAGCTCTGACCTAGCTGTCTGCCTGCTACATTGAGACTTACTAATTTTTTGACAAGAAAAATGCGTTATTTTTGTTAATGACACACTTGGAATTAAGCATAGGTTGAAAAGTCTACATTCATCGATCATTACACGTAATGGCTATCAATAGTTGCTGCTGATATATTTAAAACCTTAAATTAAACTGTGCCTACTAAAGGTCTCTTTTTGGAGGAAAACTGGAAAATTAGGGCTTTGTAACTATTTTTGCTAGAAGACTCGTGCTTGCATGTGTCTCAGGGTCTTCAGTTTTCCTTGGAAGTGATTTTTGATATCCAAAGTCCAGAGGTCATGTAAAGCATTTTTTAATTTCACTTCCAGTATTTATTGGTTTGGAAATATGTTAAATCCATTCTTTTAGAACTTTTTATGGGGCCATGAGCTTTTATATTTAGATTTCTGGCTATTGCATTTATATTTTTTGTTTGTTTGTTTTTGTAAACACTTAGCTTCCAGCTTAACTTAATGAAAAACCTTATGTAAATATTAAGAAATTGGCTTTGGGGTAATGGGAGAAAGATTGAATCTGAAAAAGCATTTATATAAAAATTAAGAATTTCACCAGAGTATGGTAGCAAACCTCACAGTCATTTATATGCATATAAAAAACATTAACAGATCTGCTGCAAAATATGATAATGGTGGCTCCATCCTCGCTCTGTGTTTCCTCTGGGGATTCGTACCATAGCATTTGAGTATATTAATTAAACAATTATTGCGATAGCAATTGACTGCTTATTTATTTTGTACTGTTAAGGCATGCAGCTTATAAAAAGATGCAGAAGCTGATGACTGTATACTTTGAGCATTGAGTTCTACAGCTGTTCCCTAGGAACTGTTCCATGTGGAAACACTTACTAGTTTTGCCAGATCTGTAATATATATAGTTGTACAGTCTTTCCTTAACATACTTTTTAAAGTTGTGTTCTACTTTTCATTAATCAATACTTGATATTAGTTCTTAGAGCTTTCTATGGCAAAAATAAAATGTTTAATTCTAAAGATGGGTGTAGCATGTTTCTTTTTAATGACAACTCAGCTTTTGCAGTCTAACATCTTGGATTACCAACAGTTTGTAGCTTCCTTTTCCAGGTCTGTGGGAGTAGCAGGGAACCCTCTGGGCCGGGAGGGTGGCGGCAAAGTGGTTTCATCGGGGGCTTAGTTTTTTTGGTTGCTTGGTGTGTTTTGTTGGTTTTTTTTTTTTTTTTTTAAACTCCACTGCGTGTTGTAAACTGAATGTTGTGATATGCACTTACTCTCAGAATAGGTGGAGCTGCTGTGGAAGTCTGTCCAACTACCACTGTCACTGCAAATGAGCTAGAGAGCAAGAAAAACATACGTGGTGACTAGTGCAACGCATTTCGGTGAGGGCTTCTCTTCTTACCAGGTTGTTGACTAGCTGTGCCTTGGAGGAGGTAGGCTGTTGGTGAACCCTGTCTGACATTGACAGTTACTTTATGTAAACTTACTACCAGTGAGAAATGCAATTTAATAAGTAACATGTTGAATGATGTTTTAGATGCCTTTATCTCCTCGGCAGAGGGCTTCCACCTACTTCTGCTGACATCGACGAGCAACTGATGTCATCAGGACAGAATTAGGCCCAAAGTACTATGGTAAACATGAAAATAAAGGGAACACTGCACTGGCTGGATTATTTGCCTGTGTTAAGCAAAATATCAGCAGTAATGACTACAGTGACTGAAGGCAGGGCACCCTGTTATGTGGGTAGAACTGCAGAATTATGAAGTGTGGGGGCATCTGGGCTTTTAAAACAGTACTTGAAGATGTTTCTGGCTAATTCTGGTAGAAACACCAGTTTTCATTACAGCAAATACAGTTTTGTGGGTGTGTTTTTGGGGTTTTTTTGAGTGGGTTGGTTAATTTGTGTGTGTGTTTGGTTTGTGTTTTTTTTAAATGCACAATACTGTTACACTGGAATTCCTCAACTAACATTAAAGATGCTTGTACAACACGAGAAGTCGCTAAAATGTAAAATGCAATTTATAAATGTTTACAAAAGTCACACAATTTTATTTAACTTTGGTAAAGTAATAAAAGGGTACATGAGTCACAATTTTGACACTCTCATAAGAAATGATGAATACAGTGTGGAATGTTGCATTTACATTAAACGCTTCGTTTTACTCAAGCAGAAGGAAACAGGTAATTGAACAGAAAATCCCACCGGTAATTTTTTTTAATGTGAAAATGGACATGTCCTTTTATAGTGAATTTAAAGCAGCAATGTAGTTTTTGCTTAAATATTCCTTAGAAAACAAATGAGAATTTAGGTAATTTCCTAAGTTTAGTATTTGTCAACGTAAAACCAATGACAATCATTTCCTAATTGCTTCTCTGCCACTAAGTCATGTTCCCCTCATGAGTTTCTTAGTCCTGTCCTGTTGTGTCCCTTAGTCCTTCTAGCCCTATTTAGTTGACAGGCACAAATGGTAGAGTATGTTTGTCAGAAGTGGGAAAGAATCAAAGGACTGTTAGCTTTGATTTCAAAGATGCAGCAATAACTGTTTTCTGATATTAATGTGCCCTTCTGATTCTAGTTTTGTGGGGAGTTTTATCAGGAGAAGTGCTGTCTGTTTTGAAATAGCCCATGATCTCTTTATCAAGATTTAGTTCAGGAAAATCTGATATAAAATGCATGACGCCCTATTGTATAAATTTATTTCCAGTATGCAGATTTATAGGAGCTGCACTTCAACGATCTGCAGTAAAACAAAATGTCACCAGGATATGTTCTGCATACACTACTGCTTTAAATCCCATGAGCTGTATTCCTTTCTCCAGCCGTTTATTCTTCCTTTGTTCCTGGAGAAAAGTTATACTTGCTGCTGGATAAACTGTCATCCTTTACCTTATTAATATACTGATTAGCATTTGACAGTAGAAATGATAAGGTTAACACATAGCCTAGCCTAAAGGCTTTGCAAATGCATAGGATTAAAAACAGCATTATAAAGTGTGGGTGTACTTTGAAAAGTGAGATCAGAGACTTCAGTATTTTCCATGTTGACAGTCTTTCTTTCTTTCTTTCTTTCTTTATTTTTTTTTAAGATTAAAAGTAGAGAGATGCCACAGCTTAAAACCCAGCTGGATTCTCCTCCCAGCACATACTCCACTTCTGGATTCTGAAAGCCAGATTTAGCTTTTGGGTACCTTTTTGTCTACATCAGTTGAAAGTAAAGGTAGACAGTTGAGGATTAGGGTCAACAATCTGATGCCCTGGAGATTAAATCTTTAGGAAATACAGAGTAAAATGTCAATACCTTGTTTTTATCCCTGAAGTAAGCAGTTGAGAATGCTCTGAGTGCTGTCATCTGAAATCACTTCCTGGAGTAGAACCACACTTTACAGGACAGTGTGTCACATAACAAAGCTGACCTTCTTTTGTTATGCAGGATGCATGCAAAATCTGTTGGAACCTAGATCAATCAGCACAGTCATCAGCTGAAGATTAAATGAAAGTCACAACAATAATTGCAAATTCCTATCAGTTTCATCCTATATTACAGGGTGTTGAATTTTATCCATGTGAGACATCTTGGAGAACTAGTAGTGGATATTCCTTATGTGCAGCCCATAATACAGCTACTAAAACAGTGCTTATTCAGGATGCTGATTCAATCCATTAAAAAAGTTAAAAGTACAAGCTTAAAAAAAATTCCCAACCAAACAGAAGGCAGGGGCGGG
>NW_010242399.1:9993-26017 GCF_000690775.1 Eurypyga helias | reverse complement strand
GGCGGGGGGGGGGGCAAGTTTTCACTGCACTGTTTCAGTGACCTGTGGGCAGTTCCTGATGCTCTTTATAGGAATACAAGATAGATTTAGGCAGTGCAACCACCCAAACTATTGACTTCAGCATTACTTACACTCTCTCTTCAGAGACAACTCCATTTCACCTGCTATCTTAAGGAGCATCCTGAAATAAAAACAGTTTGCCTATTAAAGCTTTTCCCCTCAAAAAAAGCAATATTCCCATTGTTTTGCTAGACGTAGATGAAAATATCCTATGACATTATCTCTTTTTGTTAGTGTTGAAGTTTGAGACGCTGTCACGGGTCCCACCCTCAAGATTTTTGCAGTGGGTAGGCTGTAACCAACAAGTGGCATGAGCTAGGTTCTGTGGCCCCCAAAAATCCCAGCAACTGCAGCCCCAAGGCCAAACAAAACAAGCGTCAAGCGGAGCTGTCTGCAAGCACCCTCACCTTAAACAGACTGATACTCTCCGGCAACTATCAATGTTGGCTCCCCTTACTTCAGCTTGGCACAAGATGGAGTAAGGCAGACCAGAATCTGTCGTCTGTGTTGTATCGCTCTATTAAAACCAAGGACTACACGAACCTTGCAGTAAAACAAGGAGGCTGGAATTTAGGTCACCCGCTACTCGTCGACACTGCAAAACATCAGCAGTATGTCCCCTTCCGCATGCTGTTGTTAAACCTCTGAAATAAGTTTTGCAAGAAAGAACAGTCCGATCTAATATTTGTACTTGCAGTTATCTTCTGTATCTATCCCCCTGCTCCCTCCCACAGTAAAATATAAATACAAAATGTTCACAATTATTTCAATGGCAAATATTTTTTTCTTCTTTCCCACATTCTTTACGGTGTGTAAGGTGGTGGCTTTTCAAAAGGTGGAAAGTACGGTGGCGAGTAACGAGGTGGCGCATTAGAGGACCACATATAGCTGGGAGATGGTGACACTGACTGAGGGTCATCGGAGAGGCCAGAAGGAGTGGAAGCTGGAAACATGCTGGAATGCTGCAGGGAGACAGCAAGAAGGCTGTAATGTAACCACTTCTTAATGTAAAGAACCCTGGCAAAGCAATACTTCATTACCAAGCAGTGCAAAATTAACATTTCAAGGCTCACTTCTGCAAAACCTATGTACGTACAAATAAGTATTCAAACAACTTGTCGCATTCAAGGTAAACACCACCTGTAAGCAACAGTTTTGCATAATGGGAGTCCTTAGACCTAAAACTGAAGCATGCATTAAAAAAATGAAAGAAAAATCTCATCCATCCTGTGTACCTGCTGCATTTCACAGAGGCTGGACAACTGAAAACTCATGAGTCTCTCTCAAATCCTGGGTTTCACACATCAGCCAGTAGCAACAATGAGCAGGCTGCAGAGAACACTACTTTTTCCCTTCATCACAAATGATAAAAAGCCAGAAATCAATGATAAAGGAATTTATTCCTTCAGCAAGTAGAAAGCTTGAAAAGGCGAAGAAACAAAATTTGTGCATGCCTGAAAATTTGTGCATTTCTGCTCTCCAAAACACCTTCATTATCAAAAATATCTCGGGTCTGAAGCCTCAAGTCATTCAGTGCTGGCACTGTCAGAGTCCTGTGCACAAGGTGTGTCCTGTCCAGAAACAGGCCAGACAAACAGGCAATGAAATCGCTCCTCTGGCCACTACCACCCTGTGGGTTTACCCCTGACAACCATGCTGTGGCCTGTGCCCCTGTCTGGTCCACCGGAACCAGCCACCCGCAGAGCGAGCAGCGATGGACGGTGCGTGGCCACACCGCCGACACGCCGGAGCTGAGCGCCTTCTGCTCTGGCACCATGCACCCCTTCACCACGGGCTGCAAATCCCAAATGTGCCCGGCTTAAGTCCCTGTCAGAGACAGACGTGTGAGGAGGATTTGCGCTGTGCTGCAAGGGGCATGGAGCGCACGCCGAGGGACCTGCGCCGTGGCAGCAAGGCCGAGCTGTACGCTGTGGTGACCCTGTACGAAGGTGATCATGTGATTTTACCTCAGTGGGTGGAGGAATAACAGACTGAAGTAACAGGTTGTTTTCAAACTGCATCTTTTTGGTATCACTCCCCTAATGCCAACCTGTGACAGTGGATGTACAGACCACGAAAGCCCAGCCTGCTCATCGAGGACTCACAGAAAGCCATACAAACCATTCCAGTTTCAAACAGCAGCTCTTCCCTCATGCCCAGTTCACCAAAAGCCCAGTGGGTGGGAGCCCTCGGACTGCAAAGACATTTGGAAGGGCACTGCTGTGGTGACATGGTGCCAGCACTCGTTATCAAGTGCAGGCCCAGGTTTTCACCCTGACAAAGCACCTGTGCCCAGCTGCCTCAGACACGGCCATGAGTCCTGGAGGAGAGCTGCTGTGGCTGCAAGCAGGCCTGGCTCACACTGACTGCAGGCAGCAGCCTGACGTTGTTAATGAAGCTGGGAAGACAGCACTAATAAATAACAACAACTAATGGCACTAATATATAACCTCTTTTCAACAGGCAGTGAAAGGCCACCACTTGCCTGCATTCTCTCATCAAAGCCAAATGTGGCTTAGGGTCTGCCCAAGTCACAACACTGCAGGGACTGACGCTTTCTCTCCCAAGAAAGCACATAGTGTGAGTAGTAGGACGCTGGCACTACTTCCACTAGGGCCCTTTCCTCCTGCCCTTTTCATGTCATGGCCCACTGCAAAGGCCCACTGCCTTTCTCACTAGACCAGCTGGGTGGAGTGTCACTAGCCATCGCAGAAGCTTTGCCTGCTGCAACACCCGCTGGCTTGTACTCCTCCAAAAACCTGAGAGCTGGGTCTGCCATTTTAGACTTGTGTGTGAAAGCCAGGTTCTTGCAGGGGCACAGGCCTGTGAAGGCCTTGGCTAATGTCAAGACTAAACCGCCGAAGAAAGCAGAAGCAAATTGACCACAAGAAAGAAGCTGGGCAGCGTCTTCTTTCTTAAGGTTATATGCCCTTGCTGTGCAGTATGAAATAGGAACTATGCCTCACTCATACCCTCTGTCAGCTAGTCCATTTGGAGTATGGTTACTTAAGATTAAGGTGATTTACTTGTCACTAAGGAGTACCATCCCGTCTTATCATCACGACCCACTCCCGGTCTATGTGACTACAACAGCACAGGCTAAGGGTATAAGTCACTGCTGTAAGGAAACCCCTTTGGAGCTCCCTCTCAGCTGGATTGAGAACCCCATCATGCTGCACCTTGACAAAACAGGTCATATGATCCTTCTTTCTCTCTCTTTGTTGCTAAACCGCCTGGAAATAAGTCAGTGAAGCAAGACTGACGATCTTTCTCAGTTGCTATACCCATTACTGTGTGTTGAAATCGTGCTGTTCTTTAGCTGTGTTTGCTTAGAAACATTGGTTTGGATAATAAATAAACTGTATGCACCTAACAAACCATGACTAATTCTTTGCATAAACTACCTGGCAAAGTCAGTGAAGCGGGATTGTCTTACCTGACATGTTTTCAGTGAGGCAAGCCTTTGGCCCAAGTTAGGTGCATGACAAGGCCTCCTTAGAAATTCTAGAGTGTTGGGGTTTTTTCCTATGAAAGATGTGTGGGAAGAGTGGGAAGCACTGATGTGGCTAATTCTAGCACCAGAGGGAGTACAGCCTTTGAAAGGGATTTGAGAGGTGAGGCTGGGCTTGCTTCGTGTGCTGTAGGATGGCAGGGGAAAAGGCGTCAGGGTAGTACAGACACTGCTAGGGTCAGAGTAGGGCTCAAGTCAAGAGAGTCACCACAGCCAGAGGCCTCAGCTAATGCCTTCATGCAGGCCCGCAAGTTCCCTAGAAGATAAGCAAGGCTCAAACTTGGAATTGCATCTGAAAGATAGACTTGGCTATTTTAAATTTAGATTACCTCAATTTACGCCCACCTTCTGTGCCAGCTCCTAGGCCAACACCTGTGCCCACAGCAGTGAGCCCGGCTGAGCTGTAAGTCTTAGCAGAGCCCCAGAAGTACTTCTAATCGAAAAGTGGAGCAAATCCACCCCTGCTGAGCTCTCTGCCAGTACTGTGGGTGCAGTGCAGACAAACCCTGAATTGAACAGTGCTTAGTACCAGCCAAGCGGCTGAGGACTTCACAGCAGAGCTTGGTTTGGAATGCAGGGAGGTTGGCATTTTTCTAACTGTAAAAAGTTATACATACTAGTGACTGTCCCAGGTTGCATTAAACACATAATGAGTCACAAATCTGTATAAACAAGTCCTAGAAATTCTGATGTAAGTGTTCAAAGGTTTCTAGGAAGCCCTGCCAACAGTGTTGTCTAGTGACACTAGCAGTAGAACCAGAAACGTTTAGATCATGTTACCTCTAATGCATGGCTCTGATGAGGGAGGCGGTGGCTATCACAGAGCACACCTCTTAGTTGATGTCCAAGACCTTAAGCTCTTGTTAATAAAATCTCTCCAGCCCTGATGGTTGCAAAGAAAACGTATGATGTGTTAAATTAACATCACCGCTGTGGAAACATCCACCTGACAGAAGAGCTGAGGAGGAAATGTCCTCATCTGCTTCAACAAGTGAAAGCTGATGTTGACAGCAAGGTTTTCGTGAAATCACCATTCCCACCAGCACAGCTCCATAACTCAGAAGAGGAAGGGATGCATTACGGCAGAGGTGATGTTTGCAGTGACTGTTCTTAGACCAGCTGAAGTTTGGAAAAAAAACACAAGAGAAGAGCTTTTCGGTCAGAATGTGTTTTCAGGAGCTTAACTAGCTGATTTCCAAAAGCTCATCTGTTTCTCTCAGACATAGCAGTTAGCCTAGTAAAAAGTAGCACACGAACACCTTGCTTTGCCTCTAGCAGAGCATCACCGGTGCCAGAGGCAATGCCTGTTTTTCATGTGGCCTCTACCAGTGAATGACAGGGGAGACAGGCAGCAGGTTCTGTTGCCTTCTCTTCAAGGACAGCTTTTAGAAAAACACAGCCTCAGTAAGAGAGAGCACTGCCAAGGACTGATGCCTACTAGGAAAGATTTAGTGTTCTCTGCAGGCACAGAAAAATTAAACTGTGTGAATGACGGAAAGACAGGCCTCCAGAGTCCTGCGGACTGGCTGGATTTAACCTTGCCAATAAACAAGAAAACATCCTGTACTGTTTCCTACCTGAAAGTCATACGCAGAGTAGGGAGGCAGGTGAGGAGTGCTGTGGTAGTAGGTGTTGTAAGATGTCACTTGTGGCCTTGAGTAGTAGGACACTGAAGGGTGTGTGTTTTCAACCGTACAATTCAGCGTAGGGAGGGAAGGAGTCTGTTAAAACAAGAAGAGAGTCTCAGGCTGCTAACCAAGTCACAGAAAGCTGACAGCTGAATGAAAGCAGAAGTGATTTAAAGGAGCACTGGTTGTCTTTAGAGGTCAACTCTGTTGAACCAGCAACTTGCAATCCAGTTCCCTCTCAGGCAGCAAGTATATCCTGAGGTCATTTCATCCCTCATCCAGCTATTGTTCTGTGGAATCTGAGAGGAAACAAGCTAGCAATAGCCCAGCGCACACCAGTACTCAAACATAACAACTGATCAGATTGAGAAAGAATACACTAATTTTCATTACTCTGTTATTCACTGCGTTTTGAGACCAACATCTTTCAGCTCGTCTTGTACTGCAGTTCACAGACACTCCTATACATCTTTTTTCGGAGTGGCTTACAGGCTGTCTGGTGTGGATCAAATCTCAAAAGGCCATGATGCACAGCTGGGAACGTGTCTCCTGTTTTGTTTGGGAAGATCTTGGTGGGTCTGAAAAGAGTGTAGGCAAGTTCAAAGTTCTGAAATACGCACACTTAGTGCAAGAACTATTTGTAAGAAAAATATACTGCCAGGACAACAAATGCTCTTTTCTGGGTGTCTCATTTTGTATTATTCCAAATGAATCACAAGAGACTGAATAAAACCCTCAAAATTATCCGTTGAATGCTCAGCTCTCCACATTCATCTGTCCTCTGCAGAACAAAACTGTATGGACAGTAACAGGCAGCCTGGCTAAGTGAGGGTATTTCAAAGCTCACGTTGTCAGAACAGCATTTTTTTCATTATCTGAAGTTTGCAATCTTTCACCTGGTTTTGGTCCCCAGTTCATCCTCTCAGCTTCTGCACCATGAAGAAACTAGATGGAGAGTTTCAGCCTAACACGGCTGATTAAACGGTCTGTAAAGCTCAGATGCTACTAATGCTATAAAATCAACAATTCATGAGCAAGCACCACGCATTTCCCTGCAGAAGGTCAATGCTATGAAAAGGAAGATCAGTTTTTAAGAAAGCTTATTTTTATTCATCCCAGTATTGCCAACATCTCTGAGAAGGTTCCTTTTGAAAATACAATGTCCCAGTTCTGTTCGTCTTTTCTAATTGTGTTCAGGTGGTAACACCAGATCAGAAAAGTGAGTAATTTCCACTTTGTCCTTACAGTTATTTCACGCCCTTCTTCCCAGCCTGATTGCATAGATCATTTGCATTAAAATATCAATAGCTGTTTTCATGTTTAAAAGGCAATTTGCCTGATTTGTTTCGTTTAATGCACAGAGAAATTGGTACCATCTTACCATGTCTTTAAAGCCTCCAAGTATCGCTGCTGTAATGATCCCTAGGAATAGTCCCACTATGTTCAGAATCGTTGCTGACCAAAGCAAGTGGTAAAGGTGGATGATGTCCTGGCAGCTGCTGACATCAATGTATTCATAGTAGCCTCCAGAAATCTCTACTCTGCTAGATTAGGGAAAAAACCCAACAGTAATGTTAAAAAAAAGTGCATCACACATCATAAAACCTAAGCACTTCTGCTGGGCAGTAAAACGCGTTCTGCAGTTTAGTGACAGCTTGGACATAACCACCGAGGGAGTGGGGATAAAGCCTGCTTGCAGCATCTCAGATTTCCCTGCATGACAACAGCAGAAGATGCCTTGATCTGTTATCAAACAAACAAGTCCTGCAAGGCCTGCAAATACCCAAAAGACCTTGAGTTAATGTGCCTCTTACTTGCTGGAGGTTTCCCCCAAGGACAAACTAGTTTTGGGATTACCTAGGGAAATCAGTCTGTGCCCCGAAGAGCAGCAGCAGCTCTGGCAGATCCTCACAGCCAGAAGAGCAGCTGGGGGGGACGGGATAGCACAGGACAGCACAGCTGGCCGCGTGGCACTGCAGGGCTTGGGCACAAAGCACCTCCAACTCAGCTGCCTGCCCTCTGCAGCTCTACAGCAGCACAGAACCCTGGGACCCTGGCGAGAGAGGTCTTTCTGCTCACATTTTTAAGCTTTTCCACACGTAGAAAATGGATGGAGAAAACTCGGTTGAATCCACTTAGATCCTTATTTTGGAAAGGGAAGAGAGGCTCCTGCAACATGTGGGCTGGAGTCTCGCAGGTGGGATTTTTCAGTAATGACTTCTTCTCCTGCCTGGGGAAGCAGGCTGGCCTTTGGCATAACTTACCAGATGTAGTGATCTACAGCAAATTCCCCTTAAGAAAACATATTCACTGGGGACAAACAATACTAAGGGCTTATGTATGACTTATCTCCCAGCTCACATATGGAGTTAGGCTCAAACTGCACAAGGGATTTGAGGAAATGGGGAAGAACAGGCTCATATTTAAGGCCAAGAAGCAGGAGATCTAGGCTCAGCTCCCCAGCAGACTCTGCAAGGCCTGCAGAAACCTGCCCCCTTTCACAAGAGCAACCCTCCTTCCCTCATGACTCAATTCTGGTTTCTTCTTTTCCTTTTTTCCATTGTTGTAGCAGGCCACTGCAGAAGACATCACAACGAGGAGACGGGGTTTTCAAGCAAAATCGAGACAGAGCGTAACCACAGGTTGTAAAAACCTGTACGTTAGCCTGCATAACCTCTATAAAACCTGAGCACATACCGTGACTGCCTTTAACAATGCAACCTGTATGTACTGTTTGCAAGAGCTTGTTCCTATGGAGATGTGGGAGAGCGCACAGCTCTCAGCGAGCCTTGGTGTACCACGGAGAACATTCAGCATTGTACAGATAAGTACAACATGTACTTATCAACAGGAAGGGGCTCATCCAATGTTGCCACAGCCGGGGTTCCCAGCATCAGGAGGGATGCACGAATGCTGTCACTTTTTCTGTGATTTCCATCTTTTCCATAATACTTGAGCTAATCAGCGTTGCATGTCTGTGCCTTTCTGAGATCCCAAAAGAACTAGCACTTCCTTAGTGCAGAACACTTGTGTGGCACTAAACAAGGTTGAGATGGTAACAACTGATATCTTATGTCAGAGAGGGGAAAATGGGTCAGAGGCAGGACCCTGAACCAGCCTGACTGGGGAAAAAAAAAAAGAAAATACAGAAAAGTCACAAGTTTTTCTATTCCAACCACTTCTCTGTGTATAGCTCTCTTCAGCTAGTAAAAAGGGATCTGTTCTACAAACTGCTGAAGGAAAAGGTGAGCTTCACCCCTCTGCAGTGGCTTCCACAGAAACAAAGTCCTACAGAGACCAGGGATTACCCTTCCCAGTACGCAGAACCACCCTCTGTCAACAGCAGCTTTTGATCTTCCTCCACCATAGTCAATGACTTAAGTGGGGGCAAACAGAACTAAGTACTGTAAGAAATGCTGAGCCTGAAACAGCCCCAGGCGAGAGCAAGCACTAAAAAAAGCATCAATTTATTAATTGCTTGCTGACACACATTAGACACTCCATATGATAATTTACAGCATGCACTGCTTATAAGTTGGCTTAGGCACAGCAGCCAGATCTAATGACGGCGTGATCATGATGCAGTGGTTCTCCATTGGTAACCACCCTTCTGACTCATCTCTGCACCGTGCTGGTACACCTTCCAACCTCTTGTGCCCATGAAACATACCCACTGGGCAGAGGGGACACTGATTTATGAACCCCCAGGTGGCACCAGCCTGTGGAACTCTCCTCCCTGTTAGCAGGGTGGGGAATGAAATGGTGAGGTGGCCAGTGTCCCAGTTTTTACATCTTCAACCTTCTAAAACCAGATAAAACCCAGTGAACCAGTGGGGCCAACAGAGAAGGAAGGTTTTAAGACAAGGGACACTCAATAGGGGAAAAATTGAGGAAGGCACCAAGCACGGAAGCAACGGCAACTCCTGCCCTCTTCATTTTTGCAGCCGGGCTGGCCCGGAGCATGCTCACCTCTAGCTGGGATGGCTTTAGTGCATCTCATACACCCCCTTACTTGGTTATCTTTTGCCAGGGAGTGTTTGTGGCTAGCAACCACAGCTTCAGATCCCTTCCTACAACAGCTGTCATTAACTGATACTTTGCCTCTGCCCTGGCCTGGCCCTTCAGACACCTACAGACCACCACGACCACTGCTGGCCCTTCCCAAGGCTAGGAATGGTATTTTTAGCTTACTCACTTTCCACAGTTGTACAGGTCACAGCAGAAGCAGGTGTTGGTTTTTATTTTCGGTGTGCAGGGTGCACGGCGCTGTGGGTGACAGATTGCCTGCGTGAATCCAGAAAAAATACATAAAGCACCACATAAGGACATAATCCCTAAACATGGTTTCTACTGCTATCTGGCCTGCTCTACACGGAGATTTTGCACTGATCCCCAAATTAGTCCCAGGCAGATTTTTCTTTCCTTATCTTACAGCACAGCTCCTACAAAGTACACAGTTATACTGGAATAAAGAAACACTCGAGTACAACAAACCAGCGCTTCCTTCCACCATGGGAAAGTCATAGATAAGCATGTGCCTGCATAGGAAGGGGGTTGTGCAACAATTAGACTTTTTTTTAACTAACACTCCCCACCACACAGCAACTCAGAGCAAAGAGCGACAATAGGATGATAGCGAGATTCCCATATTGCTGAATAACTGAAGTAGTTAATTGTCTGCCTGTGGGCAGTAACAGCCAAGCTCACATGGATGGTCTTTGGGCTGAAAAGAGAATGGACGCCACGAGCGCCACTGGGTTGGACTCACTTGGCACCTCAACCAGGCATTTTAATTTGGAATATAGTGGTTATTCAAAATTACTTGGGAATCTGTGAGGAACTCTCAAGAGACTGTCAGAGCACAGCAAAGGCAGCTAAAGATATCCACACACACCATCGGTATGTGGCAGGAACATCTGTCCCCAGTGGGCTTCCCTTTGGAGAAGATGATAAACAGCAGAGGTGCAGAGACTGGTGTATATTGCTTGTATCCACAGAAATTACTGCTGTCTGAACTCTTAACCCCCCACCCTGCTCCTGTAATGAATGTGCAGCTGAAGATCTAGAGAAACTGGTGCATTTTCCTATCCCCCATTCCCTCCTCTTCACCTGCTCCTTCACTAATGTGGCAGGAGCAAGCATGGAGGAATTCACTCCCCGAGTTCTCCAGGCACCCCATCCCACCCCAGGCCCAGCCTCCCACCCCCTCCTCGCCTCGCAGACCGCCGGGACACTGGAGCAGCAGCCTGGCAGCAGGTTCCTCCACCTGCACCATGAAGCTGGCCCCTTCATGGAGACAGCACAGCCAAACCTGCTCTCACCTCCGGTGGGGTCGTACTCTTGGAGTAGTACTGACATCGCCCCGCGTACAGTGGCCTCAGATCCTGCCAAAGAAAAGGACCTGGTTTAGCAGTGCAGCGAAATCCAAACTGGCTGGTCTGGGGAAAGGGGCCAGGTTTTAGAGAGATCTGCTCTCGCATCAGCCCCTCAGTACAGTGGCTGTTCTGCAGCATCCCCTCCCATGGCAGCCCCTTGCCCCAGCTGATGTTCAACCCTGGTCCTCGGGGGGGTGTGTTTGCTGCAGCCAGCACGGGAGCAGCGGGCTCTTCAGCTGGGCTTGTTTGGGTAAGGGTGGCCACCCTGAACTGGATGATTCATTCCTTATCCCCCAGACACATCCCAGGGCTCTCGCCTATTTCTGAGTGTTCTTCATGCTGAATCATAACAATTTCTCAGCAAATTGTTGGCAAATCTGTCTTTCTGGACTCTTCAGTGACTTGTGGGAAAGCTATGGAGAATTACCAATGCCTCAGCCTACAAACAACGCGCATTAATCTCTCACTTTGGGGTAGCCTGATCCCCAGGGAAAAACCTTGGGGGAAGACAACGCTGGATGTGTCTCCACGTCAGCAAGCCCTTCCCAGGAGCAGCTGGACTTGTTCTCTGGGTGTCTGATCCAAAGCTCGGGGTGGCAGGGCAGCAGCAGGCGTTCGGGTGAACGCCATGTGCTAGCGTGGCAGGAGCACGTCTCCAGCAAGACGGTGACATTTTTGGACTGTTAGGGGGTGAAGTGAGGCCAAAAGCACGTCCATTCATCAAGAAACCAGAGCCCTCGACATCCCAACTGCTCAGCTCTGGCTGCCTCAGACATGCAGACATCCCCGGGGCCAGCTGGGAGGAGGTGCCAGCTCATGCCATCACCTGACCCGTGAGGTCAGCACCTAAAAATCCCAAAGCACGTCTGCAGGGCTCAGACCCACACGGCCAGGATCAGGAGTCGAACGAGTTTCACCTTTTTATCAGAGCTGATGCTTCACATGCCCTCACAAGGCGGGCTGGAGACTGCGTGGTTGCATCCAGACAGATGGAGACCTATCATGCAGCTGAGAGGAGCTGCCCTTTGCTCTGCCAGCAAATCCTGCCGTCCAGCCATCTTTCTGCCATCGGAACGCTCACGGGCAGGAAAGAGGAGCTGGCTTTACAAGGTGAGTAACGACCCAGCTGACACGGGGTGGGTTCCACTTCATGGGTAATTCTGACCACCTAAAATACCTTTCCATTCTGATCACAAATAAAAACTCAAATCTATCTTTTTAATCCCATTTTGCCAAAAATTAAAAAACCCGACCACATCAAACTGCAGAGTTGCAGGACAAAAATCTGTTATAAATTTCAATTAAAAAGTTGAAATGTTATCATGTTTTTTCATTTCTATAGTAATAACTAAAGCTTTTGCACACCCCACTGTACTAGCAATTGGTCATGACAGCAGCAGCTTGTATTTTTTTCAAGCCATCGACTGGAAACTGAGAACCTACTGCAAGTGCTTCCTGTTTATACTGTAACACTTTAATGAGCTTCATATCAAATTGCTTCATTCTGCCACAACATCCAGCATTTCAATCAGCATTAAGAACTATCTCTGCTAACATTTGAATTACTTCTTGTGTACTGTCCCTTGGCAATAGCTGTAATTCACATTACATCTTCGAGGTTTGAGAATCAGTAAACACATAAGACGTATACAAAAAATCTAAAGTTGTTTTAAGATCATAATGCTTGCTACTAATTTAAAAATATTTTTGAAAAACTGATACATTTTTCTAAATTTTATGATTTAAAACAGTATTCAGCACATAACATGTATTTACAGGGATTGATGTGGCCTGATTACGGACACCATCACTTGTTTTCCTAGAGTAAAAGCATTTCAAGACCTGTGTTTTTCCTGGAAGCACTTACTATGTGTCTGGCAGCAAAGACACCGTCTACTATGGCACAGCAGAACGCAGCAATGACGCCAAAGCTGATGAAGACGATCGATGCAACCAGCTGAGAAAGGAAAACAAAGCAAAGTATCATCTGCCTCTCCACAACCAAGCCTTTGGTGCCCTCTCCACAAGGATACGTAAACCACAGTCAATAAGCCCTCGAGCATCAATGACCCAAATGTTTGCCCAGGCTGCACAGACTGGTCTCACTGAAGGCGACTGGGGTGTGCATCTCGCAGGACAGCGTCTCCTCCTGCCAGGCAGCAGCAGTAGCAGCGCTGGGCCAGACTGGTCCCCTGGGGGCTTGATATTGTAATGCCAGTTTTACCATGACTCCAAAGCGCTAAACTTAGGCTGAGGATGCACCTCCTCTTCTGGCTGCTACTGTCTTTAACTCTTCCCTGAAGGGGATTTCTTCTCTCCCCATCCTGGAGCGCCATGGGGCGCTGGTCCTGTGAACACTCCCCAGGCTGTAAGGACACAGGAGACTCCTGTATGCGAACCTCTCCAGTGGGACTGCACCTTCAGGAAACAACACTTTGATGCAGGCGTAAGCACAAAGCCATGAGACCAGAAGACGGGTGACAGGCCTACGCCAGCTGCGCTGTGCACCCTCGTGGCAGCCTGGTCAGGCCTCTGGGTGCCGGCTTCTGGCAAGCACAGCCCATGGGTTTCCCCCTGGCTTGAACAAGGAGAAGAGATACCCACCTTCAGCTCAAGGAGGAAAGTCACTCAGGTCTGATATTTTTTCACTGGCCCCATTCTGCCCATTCTTAAAATTAGGGCAAAAGCATCCAGAAGGTAAATCAGAAATACTCAAACCCCAACCCAGGTATGAGAAACAAAGCCTCGACTCCCTCTGTGCCACTTCAAACACCAGGTCTGCCAAAGTGCCAGTGCCGAGCTGGGGGAACCATGTGCAAGTGCTGACATCACCCTGCTCCTCGCTCCCAAGCAGCAGCTCGGCCGCTGCCCACGGGCTCCAGCCCGGCTCATCACAGAGCTCGCAATACCGACCCGAATCCCCTCGCCAAAGCACATCGGGGGTATCGACAGGGCCATGGAGGGAGGACACCGAGACAGACAGGTTCACAAAGACTAGCCTGGGGAAGAGCAGTATTTCCATTTAAAGAACTGAAAGCTTCAGTGGGTTTTTCCCTGGTGGTTTTCCACTCCAGCGATCACAGCCTTCAAGTGTCAGTCACTGGCAGCTGTTAAAAGTACAAAGTGACTCAAGTATAAAGGTGACTCTGGTCATCAGGAGCTTTGAGTAATAGTGAAAATCACTAATAGGACAAATACCTGTCAGTGCTGGCCAAGCTAACTGTCATTTTTGTATCTCAAGTCTCCTGGCACAGGGATGTTTGTTTTAAACGTCCAGGTGTTAAGTTTGCTCAGAAAAACTGGGTTCCTGCCGCTGCAGGACGATCCAGCCCTCAGAAAGGCAAGCCAAACCCCTTAACAAACACAAGCTAGAAGGATCCTAGATGTATTTTTTAACTATCTGAGGATTTTTAGGTTAATCACACTGTTTTTACATAAATCCCTCCCAGTGAAAACAGAACTTTCTCAAGCAACATCCGCGTGCAGACCAGGTCAGCTCGAGCAATAAGCTGAGATGCAGGAGGGCTCACTTGGGACAGTGCAAATGGCCCCTCTACAATTCACTGAAGTCAATACAATTGACTTCACCTTCAAAACGAGAGAAAATAAAATGGATTTCTAGATGAGGTGAGTATTCAAGAAGTACACTGTCCTACTGCAAATAAAAACTGCAGCAGCAGATAGAGCAGACTGTAACACTAACCCAAGAACCATACAAACAAGTCACAAGCTGTTACTGCAATACTACATGCTGTGCCACAAAGCACTTGCAGATGGCAGCAAGTGACAAGTTTTCCAGGATCAGGTCCTATGCTGGGACCCTATTTCTGTCAGCTGTAAACACCAGCACTTCCTCCCCACGCAGACCCACGCCACCTCCACAGCTGGATCCCAACTCGCACTGTCTGTTGCGGCAGCCACAGGGGTCCACTATCACAACCCGTGAAACCACACAAGGAGAGAAAGAGCAGCTTCTTACAGTCTCGGTGGAAGAAATGGCTTTTATGGCTTATGTTATTTTGCAGCAAGTTTAATTTTTCCCTGTCTCGTCCTTCGTTTCATATATATGTGAAAGAGATATTCTCCTTAAATAGCATGACCCTTGGAGATGGGAAGTGAGCCAAACACTAAATATATACAATTAGGGTATTTGTAGATTGCCCCTGCTTGCAGATAGGAGCTGCTAATATAGTTATTTAAAATAATACAAGGTTAATGATGATACTTTCATAACAGCCCTATTGGGATATAAGGATCTGGTGTTAGAAATGGGTTTGCTCACTTTATTTATACACAGTTTCCTCTCTCTTGGCTGGAGAAAGAAAAGCCTGAAAACCAAACACTGAGAATTTATGATAAATAAAAATCAAACAGCAAATAAACCCATACAAATTCCTTTTAAAAATCCCACAGTTTTCAACTAATCTCATGATTTTCCAACAAGATTTTTGATTTGGGGTTGACAACACTGCAGCAAGCACAAGTCCCTCTCAAGAGCCATGTGCTATTAGTGATTGGTCTCGTCTGACCTAACGCCTGCCGAAGCCAGCCACACCGCACAGCATTCGGACAAGAAACGATAAACTGGGTTCAGACAGTGCAGGAACCACGAAGCAGCAGTGTCCTGGGCTGAGGTTCCCTTTAGGCCATGGTCCAGTGACACACGGGCTGTGAAGCTGTTGGTTATTACTTCTCCATGGCAGAAGACGACTGTCACAAAGGCACGTAAAACGCTGACTCCTCACCTGCGAGGTGCCGAGCGGGCAGCTCGGGTCCAAGTCCAAGCTGCCTGCAGGCAGGCAGTGCTGCTGGGGAGCCAGCCCTCCCTGGGGGGACAAAAGCTCTCCCTTTGACAAGTGGGAAGTACAGACGTGCAGCATGAGAGCCAATACGCTCGGGTGAGAAAAACGAGAGGTCTGTTCCTGTTGGCAGGCTGGAGAGAAGCGAGGAGTGCTGTTTCAGGTTAGCTCTCCCTGTCAGCCACACCGGCTCGCTTGACTCCGCACGCTTCCCGGCCAGCGTATGGGCAGAAACACGCACAGGAACACGGCAGCAGAAGTTGCATTTAGCTCTTCCTCCCACCACCGAGGAGCAGCTGCATAACAAGCAACACCAAGGCTGCCTTTCAGCACACTAGAACACTGGGGAAGCTCACAGAAGGTTAAAAAAAACCCAACAAAAATCCCGTGCTGCTAGTGGTGTTACGGAAACATGTAATGGCCAAAGCTGCCACTGCGAAGTGCTCCCGAGCCAGGAGACGTGACTAAAGCACAGGGACAACGAGCGACAGCTACTGCATGCTCCGTGCTCAGAGCAGAGCCGCGCTAGCTGCCAACCGAGGATGCAGTGACGCAAGCCCTGCAAAGCTGGGTCACGCGTGCTTTTTAGGACACAAAACGATAGAGAGATGGAAAGAATAAACGCGGGCTACGCAGGGCTCTTTAGAATAA
>NW_010242399.1:1407-9971 GCF_000690775.1 Eurypyga helias | reverse complement strand
GCATTCCTGTGAAGAACGCAGGACTGGCGTAACGTGGTCATTGCTCAACAAGACCTTGGCATGCGGCTAATACACCATGAGCAAGAGGCTTGGAAACCCGGCTAGGACAGAAAGAACAGGACATGTTGCTCTCACAGAGCCAGGGTGAAAACATCCACTGGGAAATGCACGTCCCCACACCCTTCCTGACTGTGGGAAAGGGTTTTCCTCTCCTACAGCCTCTGCCTCACCCTCTCCCTCCTGCTCTGCAGGGAACATGCTATTTGCAAAGCCAAGGGCAAGGCATCCCAGCCCAGACTCTGGATTAGAACAAGCAGGAACTTCTCTCACCTCCCTCTGCAGCTTGACAAACGTGCCTTAGCCTCAGCCGGCAGCACACCTTGCTGATCTGATCCCGAGTCCCCTGGCAGAGCCAGTTTGTCCCTGCAAAAGCAGGCAGCAGGGCTGGCTCAGGGACAGGCTGCAGGGAGAGCATGATCCCTGCCTTGGCCCTGGGCAACCTCATACGAGGAAGGCTGGAGGGATCTTGCTGACAGATCATGGGGCGACTGCAGGGGAGGGGGATCGCCGCTGCTCTCCCAGGAGCACCAAGCAGAGGCAGGAGGCAGGCATGCCCGCAGTGTGCTCCAGGAGCTGGTCTGTACCTCCTCGCATGGCACCTGTGGCCAGCCACATGTGGCAAGCAGAGAAAACAGGCTAGGGAAGATCGAGCTCGACAGCATGCGGGGCTGCGTCAGGTACCAACTTCTTTGATCTCTCTCTACCCACATCTTCTGCTAAATTCTCCCAAAAGACTTGCTCCCACCCTAAATCCTGATACTGACACCTCCAAGCACTACAGCCCCTACCTTCAGACACTGGATGGAAGATGAGGGGTTTCTGAAACAGCATCTGCGAGACATGTTCAGGGGCTGTCAGAGACCTAGCTAAGTCCACACGACTCTCCTGTGCTTGCCAAAGGTGGTAATCTGTGCCAGCTCTGTCCCTGCTTTGAGCGCAAGCTTCTCTGCTCCCCCCAGCGCAAGCTCACTTGCAATCGTATCATATCAGCAACGCTGGTCTCATCTGGTTGGTGCTATCTGCAAGTTCACCACCGACCTGCTCTCTTCTGAACGCTACTCCCATGGGATGGGACACCAGAGACCTGCCCAGATAGCGGCTGCCTAGGCCCAGCACCTAAAACCCTCCTTGCAGTGCGAGGAGGGAACCAGAGCGTGCTGCGGTCCGCACCTCTGGGCTAGCCAGCGTCTTCAGCACTGCTCAGGTTCCCAACTGCTGCTTTACAGTGTGCAAAGTCCCTCAGTTTTCCTTCCTACTTGAAGAGGTGTTTGGAAACAGTGACAGCAACACACATGTTAATGAGCAACACTGGAGAAGATGGTTGCTTTTCAATTACACCAGTCTTCATGCTTTTTGTCATGCTGGTACCTCCAGTGATTTGTTCTCTAAACATATCGAGAGCAGAGAGCGCTGAGCACTCCTGCCCCCAGGAAGGACTTTCTGCTGTGCCCTCTAAGGGCTTCACCTCCAGTCTCTGGGCTGGCTGTTACACCACCTACTTGATCGTCTTCTCTACCTTTCACTTAGAATAGAACGTGGGCAAAAGCTATTTTTGCAGAACTTCAAGCCTCGAAGAATTTATTTGAAAAGATTTAAAATAAATGTATTATGTTTATGTTATTTAGTGTTATGTGCCACATGCTGTGACAGCTCAACAGAAAAAGCACTGGGCATGAGTCTGTGAAGCATGGCCTGTCTTGAAAACTCCAAACACTCAATTTCAAGCCCTTGAAAAAAATCCCACTGAATTCAATGAGACTCTCTGCTCACTTTGTGCTTCCCTGAGGTTTTTTTACCTTTTTTTTTTAAATTTAAAAATACCAGGGTTAACAGCCTTGTTCTCCCAGGCTGCCAGAAACCATTTCTAGTTCTCAAGAGATATGCAACACTACCCTGGAAGAGTTAGGAAAACCAATAACACTCTTTACGTACAAAATTTGCGTTAGGAAGTTTTTATAATGAACTTACCATTTGCCTTTTGTTTTCTATCAAGTTTGATCCAATTATTCCAAGAAACGACCCAAAGCCAAGCTGAAAAACAACATGTTGTTAGCATTTCGATCAGGACAATATCCAACATATTTTACATACAGACAGAATACAACTAAATCCAGAAGCAGCAAAAGAACATACTGCAGATGTATGAGCACACTTTCTTCAGCAAGGAATCAGTGGAGTCTCTCACTAGCAGGAACTATCCAGTATATCCCTTATATGACACTAAAAGCATGTGTAGAAACCAAAAGGATGAGCTCTGAATTCCATCCCTTCCCCAGTGATGCTGAGAAATGGCTGGTGGATGAGGATATGTACTGCTGTCTTGGAACAACACTCAGGAGCTCCCAGATGCAAACCCAGCAGGACCACATCACTAGCATCTGCAGGACCAGGCTTTTGTCACCTCACAAGGAGTGTGAGCAACCACCTAAGTTTTCAACTCAGTGCGTTTCTTGATGGGAAGCATGGAATGAGGGAGAATTATACTTGTGAAGATTTAGCAGCTTCCTGCTGCCTCCTAGTCCTCCCTCATTTCCAGGGGTGAGGAGGCATCAACCAGGGTCTTCTACCAGAAGACCTCACGCCAGCCCAGCCAACAGAAGAAGCTACAAAGGTGCAAAAGCATCTTTTCTTGCTGCCATAACTGACAACACCGCTCTCATTTCAGCTCAGTGAGGTCAGCCAGGAGTGCGATTTCCCACCTCCTTTCTCCACAGCCTTAAGCTATTTAGCTACACTAAATAGAAGTTTCTAGGACAGAGCACACCTCAGCCAGGCCAGAAACAGGGACTTCAGCCAGGAACCACAGACTACGGGGACAGATGCAGAAGTACTTCTGTGTCGCACCGAGAAAGCTCTTTGATCGGTGTAGAGCACATCCAACTCCACTTCCATGGGTCGGCAGAATGAGAAATGCCAGAAGAGTCCTACAGTTGGACTGGTCGATATAAGCAGGTACAAATCCAGCCGATAGACATGGGGGGGCAGTGAAGTTCCGGGTAAGAATGCCAAATAACTGGCCAGCTCCTCAGGAAGCAGAATAAGGCACGAGACAAGCTGCAGTGATTCAAGAATGAGTCAACTAACCTGGAATCGATATTTTAAGATCCAGGAACAGAAAACAAAGGTTTAATAAATCCAATACTAACAAGCAGACACACGTGCAGAGATCAGCCGACACGAACGCGATGAAAAGATGGGTTTAAACCTTCCCCCTCTCTGCTTAAGCCCAGGAACATTTGGTGCAGTGCCGCGGGCAGCAAGGGCTGCTGGCTCAACCGGCAGGGATTAAAGAGGAACAGCCGGTCAGGCTGCTGCTTTCCCAGCTGCCTGCCTCGCGCTCTGAGCTCGCGGAGACGGTTGTCCCCACATCCGGGATAAACTGCCGTGGTGGGAAGCACAGCAGCGAAGGCAGGCGCTGCTTAACACCGGGGCAGCAGGCGGGCAGGGCAGAGAGCCAGGGGCACTGCTGAACTAACTTCTGAGCTTATTGTTTTGCCCAGGTTGAGCAAGCAACAACACCCACCTTCTCCAAGTAACAGGAGTTTTACAGCTCAGTTCCAAGGCCAGAACCTGGGAGATGAGGCACTGACAGTGACATGGATCCAAGCATTTTGGGGTCTGGTGATGTTTAGCAGCAAGGAAGTTGTGTGGCAACACACACCTAAGGCAAATGCTCAAGAAAAACATTTTGTGCCCTTTGAGCTTGAGTCAGCACATTTAAGAGCAATGTCCACATGGTGTTTCAGAGCAGCCTGAAGCCAAAAGGTGAAATACTTGGGATAATTTAAGATAATTAAAAATAAAAAGAAATTACTGCAAGTCTGTACATCCAACAGGTGAAGACCTAATAAATCAGTGGTTTCTCATTAATTAATGGGAATTCTCATCGCATTAATGGGAAAACTACTCCTCCTTCTATGGATGGGACAAAGAGCTCATAGTAATCTGCACCAATTGCATCACTTACTTGCTGCTGGATACAATCCTGTGGGATGTCTGTCTATCCTAAAAGAGGCCAGGACACAAAATGAACTTCTTTTCCAGAGTAAAGCCCCAGGCCAACATGCTTGACAAGGAACCGTTGCAGAAGAGGTTTGCCAGTCAAAGCAGAAGAAAAGTCAATCATTTACACAGATGCTGGAAGCTGGTACGACTGGGAGACAACACACCTATACCAAGCTCAGTTCCATGAGGGTGCTTGTCCTCTGCACCTGACCGTTACTCTTGTCTGCTGAGCATCAGTGTTATGCTCTGGGCTTCCTAGGCCCAGGTCAGTCACCCAGCCACACATGAAGATATTTCCCACAGAGGCACAGCTGGGCTGTACACAGATGTAGTCGTGAAGGTGTTGGTAGCTGGGGAGGAGGGTGAAGGCAGCCTGGCTACAAGATGTCATTGCGCTCTCTGCTTCAGCTCCTCCAGTTGTGTCAGTGAGGAACTGCACAGTCTGGAGGAGAAAAAACCCCAACAAAACCCCCCAAAAAACCCAACCAAACAAAATTCCACTGATGTGTGGAAGGTCTCCAGTGCCCAGTTTTGTCCTTCCTCGGGAGCAGAGGCCTGGGAAGATAATTCCCCTCATCAGCCAGCCACTTCTTTGCATGTTTCCTCCTTGCACAAGAGGTGTTTGGCCAAGACACACAAGTTAAAGGAGGAAAGAACAGTGCATTAGGCATGGCAGCAACGAGACATCTGATATCGCACGAGATGATCCCATAATCTCTTGCATCAATAGCAGGAGAGATGCTGGGGGATGTGAACAACAGGCTCTACCCATCTGCATCAGTCTGCAGGACCTGCTCTGAAACACGAGGTTCAACTCAGGCTGACGGAGCATAACATGGAGAGTTTGAAGCCAGCCTGTCACCTTTCTCAACACCTTCCTTCTATACTTTTCTTTAAAAAAAATCAGACCTAAATGCAGGAGTTACTGGGAAAAGCCAGAAAGCCAATCCTATACTGAAGAGGCCCTACACAGTCTGTAACAACGTTCCACACTAACGGCTGTGTAAGGGGCTTTCTTCAGCCACAGAAGAGCTTGTCCACAGAGCAGTATAAACCTCTAGGAGACCAGCAATGTGTGGCAAATAAATCAAACTGCACCTCCACAGCTGTTACACCAGGAGCCTTTAGCTGGGGGGGCTGCAGTTGCTCACAACCTGCCAAGACACCTACTTTAGCTGCATCTCAGTCCTTTTTGTGCCTCTTTTTGAACGTCTCAGACACAAAGAGGAACAGACCAGGACTTGCTTTCCAGCTGGTGTCAGACTTCTGCTTATGCTGGGAGGGGCATGATACACTTGCCCCTTATGCTTCTGCAGGAGGTTGTACATCTACTGGCAAGAAGGCTGGGCACCAGTGTTCTCCTCTAAATGAAGCCATTTGAGGCTACAAGATTGTCCTTTCCCATTTTCATCTGTTGATAACAAAAAGAGGAAATGGCTGTGCCAGCTGCTTTGATGTGCATGCTCCCCTGGCAAGCTGCCACCGCTACTGCTTACATGCTTCTCCCATTCAGCGACTCTGAATCGTTAAACACTTCTGTAAATGAACTTTATGACCTCGAGTTCGCATGAACAATGTTTCAAGACCTGGTCTCTCAGCTGTTCTTGGCACCCATGGTCCTTCCTTGCTTTACTTCTGCGTGAGGTGAATGTGATGTATGCAAACAAAGAAGTTCTCAGGTTGTTTGACTGACATAAGATCTATTTATCTGTCTCACCATTAGCTCAAAAGCATGTTATTGCCTAAGCTCAGAGGAAGCTGCCACTTGGGTGGGATTTTTGCATGGGAATGAGCAGCAGGTGCAAAATAATAAAACAAATAAATCAAATGGCAATGAAGTAACTGAGCATAATATTTAGGACAAGATCACCCCTTATAACATTTGCAGCATTACAAGGGACTTGTAGGCAATAAGTTTTCTAGACCTACCTACGAGTTCTATACTTACAATAACCCCTGGGTAATAACCTCCAACAGTCACATTTTGGGTTCTTGTTGTAGCAGCTAGGCCCACCGTTAGAATTAATACTGACACAATGAGCAGAGTCACAGTTACGTAGAGGGAATTTCTTTTTCTTCTATTGAACGACCCTAAAAACACACATACACAACAGAATTTGCTGATTCCATCTGGGGACAGTCACGGTACCACAGTTTTCTCCTCCCACCGCCAACCACGTTGTGGTGAATTTTCCTTCTTTTAACATGAGGATATTGTTGGGTTTGGCTGTCACTTTTCACTTTCAGTAACGTGCTTTATCAAGTGTCATTAGGGCATCTGAATTCACATTTACTTATCATTGCTGTGATGTAGATGAAGAAAGCTTTAAGAACTCTAACTTTGCAGAGCTCATTTGGACACGTGGGAGCCTCCCAGCTCTACGGGCCTGGGGCGATTGAACTAACGAGAAATATTACCATTAGGCATTTATGTATTTTCTGATCTGTCTACTTACATCAGGCTAAATGACCACACTGTATGCCGCTTGTTTTGAGGGGGGGAATCTTGGCTGTAATCGTATCATAAGGCATCCACTATTTTCCACGTAAATGAGACATCACCAGGAACAGCCACTTCTCCTCCTCCTGTAGTATCATCCTCTTTCAGCAAGGACCAGGTATTTTTAGATGTGTGAATAATGAATTTGTGGATTAGCAAAACTCATCTACAGCTGCCTGATTATGGGTTTTTCTTTTTTTTCATTTATATATTTATAGATCTCTGAGCATAAATATAAAATAGTGATTCCATCAGCCAAGAGGAGAGCTGGCTGTGACATGACGCTCAGCAATATCTTCAGGCGTGTTTGTTCAGCGTGTGCTCTGCCATCTTTACATCACTTTGTGGAACGATCCTTTTGATCATGTTTTGTACGTGATGTAGACATAACCCAGCACCCATGAGAGCTACTGGTAGGATAATGGGCTGTAATGGTCCCCTGCCCGTGCTCCCTGTGGGCTGCTGGGGCCACCCTGAATCCTGGGGCTCACCAACACATCCCAGGAGCAGGCAGCAGTATTTCCCATCCCAGAGGCTCCAAGCAATGTGCATGCTACCAGCACGTCTCAGGGTGTTTCACAGCAGGGCAAGGACGTGACTCGTGAGCAAGGAGCTGCTTCCACCCCCGCTGAGTGTATTCCCTAAAGCAAGCCACGGTGGGAACCCCCATGTGAGGTGTTCAGGGGTAGCCTGTACAGGTGAGATAAAACACCTCAGCCAGGAGGAAAGGCTCAGCCAAGCTAAGCACCACCTCCTTGTCCAGATTCTCCAGAGAGAGGAGCACACCAGGCCTTGCTGGACACCTTTCTGTCTTGAAGACATACGCCCCGGGTGCCCACATGCCCTTCTGTAGGGTCTGCGCGTATTTGCAGCGCAGCCAGAGGACTTTTTCACCCAAACAGCTATCCCCACGCAGCCGTACGGACACACACTGGTACGGATTATCTCCCTCCCTCCAGAGGGACAACTCTCCCCAGGGAAAAGTGCAGCAGCTCCCCACTGCTCCTCCACACCCACTTCCACCTGACCCCCCAGCCGTGCTGCTGGCAGGAGCGCTTCCTCTCCATGCCAGTCCATACTCCAGGCTGGCACGGCTGCCATGGGCACCAGCTGGATCATTTCACCCACACCAACCAGATGAGCTCGAAACCACAGCCTAGACTTGGGGCTTAAAACCCCAACAGCCCATCACAAGGAGATGAAAGGCAAGAGAGGTTTATAACAACATCCTTTTTGACTGAGCAGCATCTCTGGATGGAAAGCTCCCCACCCAAAAACCTCGTGCTCATGTCTCAGAGCACAGCTGTGACTGCACCACCGGGACATCACTGGGTCTGAGAGCAAGGAGCCTGAAAACTAGTTAGTTCTTAGCTGGAATTAATAGCTAGACAGTTACTAATTTCAAACAAAATAAAATTAAATAAATGCTAGACCACCCTAAAATCTAGGCTGGATCTTTTATCAGTGATTCTTCGTTTTTCATGCCATTTTTTACAGGATGGAGATAAAGGTACCCAACTGTTTGTTGCAGAGCTTGCATTTGGGATTAATTTTTTTCTTTTCCTAAATCTGCCAAATAATTAAATAATATAAAATCTAGACTTCTAAAGTGTTCAAAATTCATCAAGATTTTAGACCATTCTGTATATATTGCCTCCTAAATATTATAGCTTGTGCCACGCTCCAGTTCCAGTATAATCATTTAAACACAAGTGTCACATAAACATCTTCAAATTCCAAAGTCCTGGGACCAAAGGTTTAGTTGAATAAATCTTCAGAAACAGGAGAAAAAACTGCTGCTTCTTACATTAGTTCTGAAAAGAGAGAACAAACCTGTCCTGCTTACAAGCTTCCGATTACTGCTACCGTTTGGCTGGCAAAGGAGCAGAAGGTAAGTAAAACCAGCCGTATGTTCCTCACGCAGCTCAGAGTCTTCACGGGGGAAGGTGTGCAGATGTTGGTGTGCCATGCAAATCCCACCCTGCACAGCACCTCGGAG
>NW_010242399.1:0-1376 GCF_000690775.1 Eurypyga helias | reverse complement strand
GTCGTGGGTACACGGAGTTTACACACACAAACCCGTGTTCCTGCACTTCCATCAGAGGTGATTCCAAAAGTTACAATGGAAAACCTGCTGTTTTCCTCCATAGCGGGGTATTTTATAACAGCATTTCTGCAGGAAAAAGCTCTGAAAGAAGGAGCTGGAAAGGATTCTGAACTTGTTTCAGCACCACCCTGTTGTCCACTCTGGCATTTCCACATTGTTTCCCAGCTCACAACTGGCACGCACCAACATGCAATACAGAAGTGCCACGGAACGTTTCCAGCTGGAAAATTTCTGAAAGCTCTTCAATATTCTTCATAAGATTAAAAAACCAAAAACGCTTTTATTCCAAGATCTGACCAAACCAACTGTAATCCTTTAACTTGATATTGGAGAGAGATGCGAAATTGAAGAGACAACGTGATTGCTTCCACTTCCCTCTGTATTGGGACACTAATTCCATTTTTTTCTTACTCTGAAAACATGTTTTATTATGCGTATATTGAGCAAGTGGCTTTCTACTTCTGTAAGGATGCCTGCAGCTGCTTCAGCATACGCGGACTCATGCTCAGTATCCCCACTGATGGCTGCTGAAGGGCAAAATCCTCTGCCTCAACCCTCATTCTTGCTGAAAGTATTCCCACTGGGTGGTTTTCCTCCTTGCTACTGAGCTGGCTACAGCTTTACACACAGAAGTGGAGCTACGACAGCCTTGCTACTTCTGCTTTTAAGGGACAGTAATAGCCTTTTCTCTGTGATTTATCCAAATTAGGTATCTCAAAACTTGCAGTGCTTACCTCGGCGTGAGCATACAAGGTGGTTTGAAACGCTGGGCTTAACTCTGCGAGGAAGATGCGAAGGCAATAACGCTATCCGTAGACTGGCTATTTCCTTTGCTAAAATGGCACTTGGAATGCGGACTGGCCTCAGAAATATCATTTTTATTTTAAGCCTCAGAAAGATGCTCTTATTACAGTTGCCATGTATAAGCCCACCCTAAAAACAAGGTCGGAGCAGGTTCTTCCAGATCACTTTGAAAGTTTACAACACACATCTTTGCACCGCCCCTGATTTGCTCAAGTTTTTTCAGAAGAAAACACACAAGACGGCACAGAAACAGCACCGACTTCTCCATCTTGTTCCTTGGGGGGGGGGAAAAGCCGCAAGCGAAGAATAACCACACGGCAGTCCCAGGAAGCCTGCTTTCACCTGGACCCAGGAGAACCGGGGGCAGACGGCACCGAGCCGTTCCCCTTCCCAGCCCTTCTCCCGTCGTTCCACTTCCCCGCTGCCCGGGTGGGGAAACGGCCACGAGCGGGGGGGGCGAGGGATCCTCTGACCTCATTAGGGAGGTGCGGGAGCGCTGCGAGGGGAGCGGG
>NW_010242398.1:378-5346 GCF_000690775.1 Eurypyga helias | reverse complement strand
GTCCAACCAGTTTCTTACCCAGCAGTTTGGCTTGGTTAGGGTCCAGTTTAGCTGTGGATTAGTCTTCATAAATATTTTATTGGCTTGTAAATCTGAGTGCTGTGCACTAGTCCTTATAATGTGTACATATAGGGTACTGTGCTACTTACTATCTCCCCATGATCCAGGCACTGACAGATGCTGTAACCACCATTGGGCTCAATACAAAGGAAATCTCCATTTCAGACATATTCAGTCTTTAGTCAATAAACGGCCCTGGCTTTAGCTTAAAAAAATATCTGTGGTAGTGTATTTTTATACTTTAAGAAAAAAAAATGAAAGATCCTTCAGCTTCTTGCATGGCACAACTTGTCTCTAGAGGAACATTGCTCCAGTAGGAAAGTAGTTTTCAACATATAAGCACCCCCAAAAGTATTTATTAGCTATCAACTAAGATGAACCTACATGCAAAGAGCACAGAAATGCCACCTCCCACCCTGCCCGTCTTATTTGTTTATGGGTTCCCAGGAATATTAACTATACTTAATTTGGCCTTGCCCCAGAGACTCCTGCAATGTAGGGGCAGAGGCTGCTCAATTCAATTGCTGTGGCTTATATTTTATTCCCCTGAGAGCATCTTTAATTAATGTAATCTTTATTCTCCAGCAAACATGCTAACTTCCCCATCTCATAGTCATTTATGAGTGGCACAGCCTCAGGTGTACCACTGATGGAGATATCGTTTGTTGGCTTTATGCAAATAAACCCTTGTAGTTGTGAGAAGTTAGATGCGGGACTTGAGTGTTTAAACATAAAGAGACACTGGCAAGGTGGTGAGCTGCTAAATGTGACCCAGTTCAGCTTCTTTTATCTGTTTGCAAAGCCGAATCCCTGTGGAGTGTTTTTTGTGAATGCTGTGGTGATGGGAAATGGAGAAATTGCTGAAGCTTGCCTGAGAAGAGCAGTTTGGAATGATTTCTGAGATTTTTACATTAGCTTTTTTTCTGCCTTTCGATAAAACAGTTCAGGCACATGCACTTTCCCCCCTCACCCCCTACCTCCCAGTGGAAGTTACATCCTGGAGTTGGAAAAGAAGGTTTTCCAAGGAAAGAAAATAGGTTTTCCAAGGAGCTTTTAGGAAGCCAGTTTAGAGAAATCTGTGACAGAATTCCCTAACATGGAGCTTGGAGAAAGATTCTGTTTAGCTCTGCTTTCTGTAAAGCTCTTACACATTCATCAGCTCTTTTTTCAGGCCAAGGGTTCAAAAACTCTCCCTAAAATTATATCCTACGTGGAGGTGTTGTGTGGCTGATGTCCAAACCTGTTTGTAAATGGCAACAATGTAAATGCTGACAGAAATACCTAACATTTGTGTGATGTGTGCCTGGAAAGCCAAATGTTTAATATCCCTTATGCTCGGATTATAAATGTGGAGGGATTTTCAAGTGTTGAGGGAAATTTGAAAATTTTCCCTTAAGGACTTCTCCCCTATTCCAATCAAGATCTGAAAACTGGCTGGAAAAAGCTTCAGCCCCGCTGTTCATCAAAAGCTCTGTGGACTGTGTTATATGAATGGCACAACACTTGAGGGCCTTGTGGGGCTAAGAAGGCAAATCCAAAAATACAGGCAGCACCATCTTCTGCAGGTGGGTAGAGCTAAGGTAGAAGGTAAGGCAGCTTAGAGAAGTAAGGTTACTAATCACTGCTTCTGAACACTTTTAAAGCACATTTTGGTTTATGTTGTGAGATCTGAGGTGGCTGTGGCTGTTTCTTCATGGCAAGAGAGCAAGGACTGGGTGTCATTACTGACTGGAGGTATGAATGCTTACCTCGCATCCTGCCAGCACACAAAGGCTAGTATTTTCTAGGGAGACTCCTAATTTCCTTCATTATCCCATTTCACTCCCTCTGAGCATGGGTGACTCAGATATGCATTGTACCCCAACTGTAAACTGGCATGACCTTCCCTGGTTTTGCTGGAAAAGCTACATGCACATCCTGGTGCCACCTTCAGCTGGTGTGTGACTGCCACACCTGTGACTCACAGCAATCCTCCCATGGGCGAAGACCTACCCACCTCCTTCTCCTTCTGAATCACTTCCAACAAAAGGTCATTACCTTGTAGCAGCATTGTGTCATTGATCCCCTGTTCATGACTTCCCATTTCCAACTACTGAATTTCATCCTTCTTTTATAATTTATTCTTCTCAGAGTCCTTTGTGTATGATATCCTGGCTCTCACCTGCCTTCGCAATGCCTTCTGGCTCTGTCATCGCCACAGAATACCTTGTTGCATCAACTTATGTCATCATTGGGTTTCCTACAAAGTCCTCAACTTCGCAAATGATCATTCTTGAAAGCTTCAAACAAGAGTGGTGCCAAGATCCTTAAGGAATTCCAGCACTGTCATTCTCCTTCAAACCTTCCCCATTGCCATGTCTTCTAAAACCAGCTGCTTTTGCAATTTTATGGCGACTTTGTTTACTTCATCTCAAGCTTCAACACTTTCCTGCACAGATCTATCCTGAGTGCTGCTGATGTCTAGAATAGGTTTTGCAACGTATTTTTTGACTAGAAAATCTAAACATTTATCAGAATACATCAGGTCTGTCATAATTTGTCATGGGTAAACATGCATTGTACGGAGCTGCTCTGCAGAGGAGTGGTACCTTACCTTGGAGACCTGGCTGAGTAACCCCAAAACTGTGAATAAACATGACTTTTCTTCCGCTTCTTCCATACTGCCATATTACGGGCACACACAACATGACCTGGGAGAAATTATATGTGTGGATCTAGAAAATCCTCTCCTAACAGAAGGAAGTGGTTTTCATTAACACGGCAGAAAACTTCCTTGAATATTTGATCACATAAAAATAGACTTGTTTTGGCTGTGTTTGACTTCCCTTTGTATAAAATCATTGCAAATATTCTAACAAACAAGTTTGCTGGCAGCAGTGCTGACAGGAAGAATGCATTCTAGACAGATTTGAGAATACTCACATGTAACACATTTTGGATGTGTAAACGTGTATTCTTGCCATGTGTCTGAATCCAGTCTTATTTTAGCAACGTGCCCCTGTGCAACATCTGAAATAATCTCTTTAGCGTTATGTTCACTGGGATATGAAAACAACATCATGGCTTTTGTCCACCGAAAACTAACAACTTTTGTATTAAGAATATAGATTATACAACAGGGAAGCCACTGTGTATGTGGCAGGTGCTGCTTGCCAAGAATTATTTATGTAGAGTTGTGGCTCTGCTCCAGAAGAGTTCTGGAAAAAGAATTAATATAAAAAGTCAGAAACTGGCTAACTACAGCCTTGGGGAAAAAAATGCTAATTATAATAAATTATTCTGTCCAGTGCAATTCAAAGTTAGGATTGATATGTTCAGTAGAGGAAAACTGTCTTGGGAAGAGAGTTCTCAATTGATCTTTGTCTGCACAACCCAACGTTATTTCTCCCTTTGTTACAGAATGAGCCCAGAATTTGCAAAGAAAATTAAGTGCTTTGTTGCAATTTCTGTTACTCAGTTTCTCAGAGGATATCTCTGATAAAAGTCCTTCATAGGCACACCACAACATCATTGTCTGCAACTATCAGCTCAGCTGTCAGAAATGGTTTTGGTACAAACAGTGATATTCTCTGGAATTGTTTTTTAGGAACTATGAGCCCACAGTGTGTCATAACAAATTATGTTTCTGGCTAGCAGTCGGAATAGAAATCTTGGAATGCTGTTTTGTGTAAATTAAATGCGTTTCATCTTTTCTGTGGGTGCCAGTTCCATTTCTTCAGATTAAGAAGAAACCTAGTACAGATGCTTACATAGCTTTTCTTAAGACGATTGCATCAGTTCTACGCTTGCATTTAAATTTAAACTACATTGACTGTTTTCTGGTGTCTCACATTATGCATCACTACGTTTATACTAGTAGGTTCTGCGAGTTGTCTGCTGAAAAGGAAAACAAAAATGCCTCTTCAAAATATCTGAAATAGCTCAGTAAGCATTTGCTAAATAAAAACAGATACAGGACTTGTAATTCTTTTGTCGTTACTGTTTTGAAAATTTTTGTCCCCACTCCGTTGGGCATGTGAAGGGCTGGGCAGGAGGGAGCATGTCTCCATGAAGAGGAATGAGGCTGGATTCCCTCTTCTGATGGTTTGCCGTTTTGGCTGTTCAGATGAATGGATTGATATTTTTATCAGTGTTAGTGTAACCCTGTTAAGAAAGCAATAAATCAGAGCATGATTTATGCCAGCTTATGCCTTATGCCAGCTTTTCACTCTACTCCACAGTAGATGAATGCCGGTGGTGTAGTCTGAGCCCAACGCAGGCCGCTGTTTGAAGTCTGCTCACTACGCCAGTGGCACAATCCCGTCAGAGTCATGGAGAGATGGCCAGCACACACCCAAACGCTCCTGCTTAGGCGCTGGGAAGTATTTCCGTGTTTGTTTCTGGGTGGTTTCTTGCCTTCCACATCCTGATGCCCCGCCGGAAGACAGAGGGGCCTGCGCTGGCTGGTCAGGCACTCTGTCCATCTGGATAGGGAACAGAACAGGGTGGTTTTGTGGTCACAGGGTGCATGCCCAAGCACACGCTGGTAACTCTGTGTTACTGTGAAGTGCACAGAACCATAGAAACGCAAATGCTAAAAGCAGATAAATTCTTTAAGGTATTTTAGCAATACTTCAAAAAGCAGAAAGTAGTTATGATATTAAAGCAACTGCAAACTAGAAAAACTAAGAGCAAGTGGGTACTGTCCTAATTCCACACTGGAAATGCTGTAACTGCACATTGCTTAACAAAATATTCACTTGCTTGGAAGTCCCATCTCCTGGGAGTCGTTTTGTGCTGCCAGTACTTCTCCACAGTCTCACAGGACCCGAGGAGGTATGCGTGACCTTGTCACTGTGTTGTTCTTAGACATACGTCACGCACGTCGTGTTTCCTACGCTTCCAGCTTCCCCGTGGGGCTGCCAGGTG
>NW_010242398.1:0-334 GCF_000690775.1 Eurypyga helias | reverse complement strand
CAGCCACAGGGTCCCCATGAACAGCGTGGGCGCCCCTGAAGCGTGGGAACCCCTTCCTCAGCTTCCACTGCCTCCAGCTCCCATGCTGGGAAACACATCCTGGCATTATTTTTTTTTATTTTTTAATATTGAAACACGCTCTTTGTGAGACCTCTTTCAGAGGTGTGTTTGCTTAACGCTAACCTGCCCTCACCATCGAATCTCCCTTACGTGTCACTGACCGAACTGTGCACTTGGCTTCCCGCAGTGCCCTTCCGCAGCGGCAGCGGCCTCTCCCCCTGCTCCCCGGGGCACCGGGGCTTTTGCCGTGCTTGGGGGAGGCAGGTCTCCGCAT
>NW_010242397.1:0-19796 GCF_000690775.1 Eurypyga helias | reverse complement strand
GAGGGGATAGTTGTCTGTCATATTCCCACCCCACCTCCCTGGAGAGAATGAAATAAAACAGGGGAGGGGGAAGGTTAAAGTATTACTCAAAGGGAAGCAGTGTTGGCCTTACCCACCCATGTGTTTTTTTGGCTGGTGCATTTGTATGCCTTGGGAAATGTATTGCTTTTGTGATGGATCATCAGTGTAGCACCAGAAGCCTTTGTTGGATTACATTGCTCGCTGCAGTACCCTTACAGCTTTGTATCTCTTCCAGAGTAAAACGTGGCTAGTGTGGATGCCTCCTTGTTGAAGATGGGTGTAGTAGTTGTAATGCCAAAGTGCAAGGGCACCCCATTTCGTCCAATTCAGAAACTGGGGGATTGTCATTCAGTCTGGACAGCAGCAACCACTGAAGACCCAGGGCGACAAATCCAGATGTAGCAACTCCAGGCAGACCTCTTTTGGCCATGCCCAGGAATGTATTTCCCCATAGAAAAGAACTTTCCAAAATCCCAGTGTAAGTTCCACCAAAACTTGTAGAACCAATGATGTAAATTTTCTCTCTTTTTCCACCTTGCATTTAGTGATCCAAGAAAAAGCTTTTCCCTCTCCTATTTAACTTGAAACTTGATCCATTAGGGAGGAACTTGGCTGCACGAATCGGTCTCTGGGTTTGGGGCAGCTCCATGGTGGAGAGCGTAAGGAAATAGTAGTAAAAAGTCTCAGCAGGTTTCTGAGCCCGCAGCTCATTGTGAGGAGCAGTCTCAAAGCAGCAAGCACCCGAAGGCAGACGAATGGCTTTACACCACACTGGTGCGTAAGGCAGGTGACTTCTAACAGGGATACTGGATTTTATTTTCGTCATTCCAGAAGGGAGGGGCTGTACTACACGCAGGGCCTGATGTTAGATGCGCTGTCCAGAGACTGCTGTATGCCTGTGACTGTACAGGTGCCCATTCCAGACAAACTTGTCCTCACCTCACAGGCCACTTGGCTGCATCAGGAACTGGAGTTCTCTTTCAAGTAGGCTTTGGAAGATAATGTGCTGTCCCTTTCACTTGGTAGTGTTTTACTTCATCAAATACTGACAAACAGTCTTTTGGCTCCAGAAAGCTAGTGTGATGTTTGGTGGGACTTATGCTAGATATATCAAAGTGATGTGCTCTTGATGCTGCTGAACAGTGACGGAATTGTACGGAGGATCTGTGAAACTGCTGGACAGGTTCTCTTGCCACTTCCATACCCCAGTTAAGGCGTTAGGAGCAGGTAACCTTGTTCAAAGTCTTCAGTGGATGCGCGGTCACCACGTGGAAGCATTGACACGTGCCATTGTGGTGGTATGAATCCAAGGGTGTAAATACCCGAGCCTGTGCCATGAGTGAATGAGAAGAAGTGGTGTGTATTTTTTTCAGGAAAGCCTCTTAAAGTCACTGATTGATTTGGTGAAGTTTTAGATGCAAGTTGTAAGTGGTAAATGTCAAAATTGGATCAGGCACAAGTGTCTTGGCACAGAAGAGCACTGCTCTACTACTGAGAGGTGTGTAAGGCTAAGGCTACGGTAGCAGCAGCAAACAGCCTTGGCTGTGAAGGGCACTCTGGAGTGTATGACAAGAAGTATTTCTCTCACATATATAAGCACTCTGAGTTTGAATCTCCCACTTCAGAGAGGGGCTGTCTCTGTGTGCTTGCTTACATGCCAGAAGGATTCTAGCAAATTATATAAAGAACAGTATTTGCAATAAAACTAAGATTTTTGGCCTGTGGAGAAGATAGGAAATTGACTTTATTCTCAAGGTGGATCTCTGTTCTCTTATTTTGCACAATGGCTTTAAGACTCAATGGATGACATTTTCAGATAAGCTAAATTCACATAGTTCCCTTCAAAATTTGATCATTTACTGAGGATCAGCTTTTATATGAACCATACTCTGAATTTTTGGCTTTTGAGAGTCATGTCACAGCCTTTTCAATTCCTACCATTATGTTTCGTATGAAGAATTCTGTTTCTTAGGGAAACCCATGTGTAAGCACATCAGTTTAAACTCTCCGATTCTCACAAATCGTGTTACCTCAATGTGTAGCACAAGGAGCTGAATTTATACTGGTTTTGTTGATGTCTCAGCATTATGTGGTGGTGCTGTGGATGAGATTATTGGGTCACATGTTATGAAGATGTACTGCCAATTGTGTGTAAATAATAGCAGATTAGTGGATATGCTGACTGCAGCATATATTTTCTAAAGTACAGATTGGTATGATTTTTTCAGCTTTATATACAGTTTTGTTTCATTGCTCTTACAAAATGTTTGAGAATCTGATAGGTTAATGCTTTTAAAACATTACAGCAACTCAGACTGCGTATTCTAAACCTTACGTTCCTCTCATAGGAATATAGTTTAAAATTATTGGGAACATCTAACTTGAATGTAGATATACCTAGTTCTGTTTATATTCTGTAAAACTCAGCGGGATCTAGAAAAGCAAAGTGTCAGAAATGTGTAGTTCAGTAGTTATTAAGGTTAAGGTCATTAGTATGGACTATACTATTAAGCTTGCTTTTTGTTTGTTTTGCTTGTCCAGACCCTTGACCAATAAAGGAATCTCATCTTAAGAAAACCTGCTTAAGCTGTAGGCTGGGGTATGATGCAATGAAAAGTAGACAACATGGATATATTGTCTGCGCATGAGTTAGTGCTGGGTGTGAATGATTTCCAACACCTTTCAGATATAGTCAAAAAAATCATTTACTTGTTCCTCAACCAAAATATTTTCTGATTTTTTTCCTCCCTCCTTTTCTCCCTGCTTGTATTTCATCCATAAACACAGACACTGGAGTACTTACTTGGTTTATTAGGCCAAGGCTGAGGCTGTTTCTGAGTGTGAAGGTAAAAACTGTTTCTCATGGAGAGTTTGTGTAGCAGCGTGCTGCGCCGTGTCCTGATGAAATGTACTTTGGGGCACTGAATGTGTGAGTATTGAATGAGCTGCCCAAGGGGGGCCGGTCTATAGACTATCAACTCGAGTTTGATTTAGTCTCCTTCCACCAGGAAGCTTCCAGTGTATTGATCCCAATCCATACAGACAGACAAACCCCACCTTTAGGGTTTTTGTTGCTTCTTGGTCTTGTCATTGTGTAGGAACTATTGACACTCAAAGAGGAAAAAAGAAGTCTTCTCTTGGACAGTTCTCTTCAGATAAAAAGAGAAGCTGTTTTGTGGTGCTGTGTCCGTCCCCGTCCCCTGCCCCAAAGTGAATGAATTGGTGTCGATTTGTCTTTCTGCAGAAATTTGCTAGCGTGATCTTCTGCATTAATGATCTCTAACAAGGCGAACGTCTCTTTTCTCAACACACAACGGCATGGTGCTTGTAAAACTTTATAGAACTGTCAATAGCTTTGACAGGACTCTTTGAAGGTTATTTTTTGCAACAGTGACCATACTGTGTTAATATGATCTCTGAGAGAAGGGTCATTTAAAGATTCATTAATTCTGTTTCCTGGTGCCTTCATAATAAGATGGTGGCAGGGAAGAATAGTATGTGGCATAATTTCCTCCAGTGAACTAATTGTCTTGATAAACATGATGCTTTGCTGCTGCTTGTTGTAATCATCAGTCAGGGCTTTTGCCAAGTGGAGTAGCCTCAAACAGCTGGTTTACTTTTGTAGTTCTTGAGGATAGAAACCTCCAGTTTACTGTTGCTCGGTAATAGCTACACAAGGTTAGAGCGCTTCAAAGACGTCAGCTAGAGCAAGCGGCAAGTAGGCACTAAAGAGTTACTTGCTCAGTGGAATTGAGTACCCATATTCGGTTCTGCCTTTTTAAGAACAGGTGCAAGACTACAGTAAAGCCTGCTCAAAGCCACTCACAAGCTAGGGCGTTATGCTAGCAGCACGGGGAAGTTTTGGTCAGTATGACCTTTTAGGATGTTATTTGTGTAATACCACTAATTTAAAAGAAACTCAGAAGCTAGTATGAAAAAGTTGATCTGTTGAGAACTTTGAGGATTTTAATCAGTGAAACCAATAAACCCCCAGCTAGAAAGGCACTTTTTTCTTTTAGTAACTACATAGATTTGACCGATTTATCACTTGGGTTTTTATTTTTTATAGTTTTCCCAATACTACATTTTCATTGCTAACCCCAAAAATGTGCACAGCTGATCAGAGACAGAAAATACGAGTGCTATAAATATTTTTTAAGTCTTTTGTTGCTTTATTATTTATATAGTAGCAATTTAGGACTACGGATCAAATATATCCTGTTGTACCCTCTGTCTGTTCACTGTTCCCTGGAGTTGATGTAACAGGCTATAACCACTTTCCTTTCAATGGGTCCCAGTGAAGTGCCTGGTACCTAAATTTCAATTAGAATGAAATACTGACCTACCGCTCAGTATTTAAGACCTCCAGTCTCAGCCTAAGGGACACTCTCTCTTCTTAATCAAGTTCTTGCTTCTACGAAGTCAATAAAAATTGGGTAGTACAAACCGCTTTACAAATCACAGGTGAATGCTAATCCTGAGAGGTAAGCTTCCCAAAACTCCGTGATAATTTCATAATGCGAGGTAGTTAATACTTAGGCGTGTCTGCCCTTCACGTGGCATAAGGATGGGTCGAAGACCCACATCAGGACTTCTGTCATCACACAGAGCTGTTACATAGATATTGAAATCCAAAGCAGCTTTCTCAAGCAGCCAAGCTTGTGAGCTCACTGTTCATTCACGTGACTGACAGTGATGTGCAACTAAAGAGAAGTCACACGAATCGATCCTTAACTGCAAAAACTGAGAAAGCAGAATAAGAGATCTCTGAAAGCATTTTTATTTAAAAGAGTTTTAAATAAACTGGTAGATTTGTTTGCTTTGTGTTAGGAAGTCTTGATTAAATAATCTAGATTGCTCCCCATAATGTGTTTTCCTCCTTAGGCAGTTACAGGCAGTGCAGGCAGCAGAAGAAATAAAAGCAGCACAACGATGTATAGTACAGAAGATGAGATTTTTATATATGCCCATGCTTTAAAATATTGTCATTTATAGCAAAATGATTTGGAAATTAATTCAATGCCTCCCCACTCCACCCCACTCCCCCCAAAAAAAAAAAAAAAAAAAGGCAATCTCTGTCTAGAATGTCTTGTGTTGACATATGGAACGACAGGCTTCTCTGCTATTCTGTCATTTGGGGCTGAGTTTGTGTCCTGCTTCTCTTTACTTCTCCATTTTAAGCCCAGACGGAATGATTCCCTGAATTTGATGTAGAAACTCTCTGGTCCCTAAGGCTTGAGGTGAGCCAGCTCACCATGCCAGAACTCAAGCCTGCAGAGTTTTGTGAATGATGGATGAGTCACACTGCGCCGCGTCTCAGCTGTCAGCAGTCATCGCCCAGCCACGGTTGGACCCGTACAGTTAGAGTGCCTTTCTCCTCTGTTTCCAGAAGGGATCAGCAAACAGGACTGCTTCCAAATGGAGACTAATCCTCATACATTTGGCTTCTATGGACATTATCAAAGTTGCACTGATAGGAGGAATAGGCGTTCAAAGAAACAGATGCTCTCGGGGTGAATCACTCTTGTTCTGATACATTTGTCCTTGGAGCGTAGCCCTGTTCTCAGGGGACTTCATGTTAAGGGAATTCCTTGAGTAAGACTCCTACAGATTAGTTTATAGCAGTGGTTGAACTGTAATTAAAACAAAAATGGGGGTGTTGGCGGGGGTGAGAGGGAGAGGGGAGATATGAATTGTGACTGGTCTTCACCTAAGGGGTGGGCAGCTTCCCAGTCCCAAAGCCCATCTGATGGGCAGATGAACGGTGACATACCCTTATCTAAATAACTGTGTGATGCTGGCCTATCCAGTCCTGCCCTGGCTACAGGAGCTTAAAGCCTTTCTGGTGCCGGTCTTGGGTCCTGCTACTTGAGAAGCTTTTGCAGGTATTTTTTCCTCACAGTGCTGGAAGTTATAGGTACTGTACCTCTTTGTAAAACTGTGAAGGTGTTTTCTCAGGTGCTGATTCAATGCTGTAATGCGTGTCTGCTCTGGCATGGAATTCCAGCTCTATCCACTTCCAATAGAAGGGACATCAATTACTCTAAGGCTATATTACCTGACCGTATCTATCCAAACTCTGCTAATGGATCTGGTGTCAGGTTTTGTTGATGCCTGACACCCAGTTTCTTTCTTTCCTTACTCTTTTTATGATCGCTTTCCTCAAGAATTTCTTGATTCTCTTAGAACAGGCAGCTCTTAAACTTACCATGTTTGATGAAGCCTCAATAATTTCCTGTGATTTTGCCTACCAGTTTCAATTTCTTTGTTCTTGATTGAAAGGTTGTATACTACTTCATCTTTGTATGTTTTTATTTCACATTCACATGTCCTACTCTGTTTAATTCTGTAGTTGAGTCTTGCAGAGATTTAGAACCTTTGGCTTCTAGGTCATTATATATATATCTGCTTGTACTAGGCTACAAGAAACATGCTTATGCCAAAACGGGCTGATTTTCATAGCGGTATTTTCCATTTATAGGAGAAGATTGATGAACTGAAATATGAACCCATCTGATAAGTAGCTAATTCCATGTTTTGCTATTCATAAATGTATAAAATAAGTTAAATCCTGGGGGGTGGGGGGAAAAAAAGCAGACACTGAGTTGAGAACAGTACACTCTTATAGCTGCTGTGCTGTCAGCCACTCATTTCCTGTTTTTTATCTTCTCTTTCAACCATCTGAGAAAACACTGGGAGAATCACTCTTTGTGTGGACTTGCTCTGCTAGGTGCTAGTGAGCAAGCATGATTTTCCTATCTGGTATTTCTCAGCTGTTTCCTAGTGCCGGTTTTCTGTTGGGGTTATAACTGGCCACCCTGGCATCTCCTTATCTGTAATTACTGCTGCGGGTTTCTGTAGCCTCAGGTAACTATCATGAACTGTAGGAGCAGCGAAGCCCTGGGCTCTTGGCCAGGTGGTTGTTGTTCTTATGAACTGTTAAGTCTTCTTTTTCAAAGGTACAGGGAGAAAGCATATGCTTAGTCTTTTACTTCTGCAACTCTCCTGTCTTTGTTTTCTTCTGATAACACTTTTCTTGTGTGAAAAAATCTTTTGTTTGTCTGCAAAGATCTTTTTAGTGTGTTTGACTAGGTCAGAGTGACACTCACTCTTGCACTCTCCCTCCCCCTCACTGTTCAAATGCCTTTTTCAAAAGATAAATGAAAAATCTGTATTAAAATTTGCAAAAGACACATTCAAACAACCAGCTAAAGATTAAATTAGAACTAAATGACAAGAACTTTTTTTTTTTTTTAAACTGTTAATAATTCCTTGGACTTCCTTAAGTGAGATCCTAATTTACTTCAAGAATATCTTTGTTCTAGGTGTTTCCAAAATAATTTAAATGAAGGATTATTAGGAAAAAACCCTTAATGGACCCCACAGGACAGCACCATGTTATGTAATATCCAACCTGAATCTTGAACTAGCAATTAGGTTTATACCTAGGTAGAGATTATTTGCTCCTCTGGATATTGGCCTTATTAATAGCATTTAAAGACCATTTCAAATGGTTTAATTTATCTTACTGCTCACTGATAAGTGTCGAGGTTGAGAAGCAGCCAGAAATCTCTAATTTAACCTTTTATTCAAACAAACTGCCATTGATTTCAGTCAGCCTTAAAGCCCATGGAGTTCTACTGCCTTTGACATTTTATATCAGTACGTCTAAAATTTTGAAATCAACTGACCTAATGTCTCTAGAATGTATAGAGAATGATGCTGAACTCTGTGGCATCATCTTGGTTACAATTGAAGTTGTCAGAAAATAGAAACCATCAGCAACCTGGAGCGCAGAAACTACGAGGCCAGATCAAGTGTCCAGGTAACAGCAGAATCCCCTCTGCAGCAGCAGCCAGTACCAGTCGCCTTGGGAAGGGCAGAAGTTGCAGGTATGCGTAGCGCCATCCTTCTCCAGAATATCCTTCAGGCTTTCAGCAGTTTTTGAGCCTGAGCAGTGCCTGGTTATTAGGAGACTTTCTTTCTGTAAATCTGCCCAGTTGCTTTTTGAGCCTGCATAAACGTCTGGTATTCACAATAAACTACATCAGAAAGTTCTCCAGCTTAATGACATGACGAGTGAGGGACTGTCAGTTTTTGTTGCTTTTGAACCTTCCACCACGTCATTTCATTTGGTGCCACTTGGAATTATTTTTTTCAAGAACCAAGATTCCTGGAATAGCTCAAATACATTTGTGTTCTGAATACATCTGCCAAGCAAAAGGAAAGGTTACTGTTAGGTAATAGTCAGTGTCCACTGAAGAAGCCAAGGAACGGTTGTGCCCTAGGATTTTTGTGATGATTTCATTGTTTGTAGACATCTTTAGTATTTCCTCTTAGCTGTCCCTTTCCCAGCTTGATGAGTGCTCTTCCGTGCCACTGACCTTTCCCTGGGAGCTGCTTTATTCTTTTGATCAGCATCTGCCATCCTTCCCTGAATCTCTGTCCCTCTGTGCATGGATTCTGTTGCTCACTAGTATTCCTACCCATTTTCCTGGTGCAGACAGTAGATAAAGTGATCTGTAGCTCTCTTGGTCTCGCCAAAGCCTTTGAAAGTGAAATAATATGTATTTGCTGCCTTTTAGCTCTTTGACACAGCAGCATTTTTAAGTAAGAGATTACAAATGGTAATTACCTGTTTCACCAGTGGCGTCTTTACAAAATATTGCTTAGTGTCTGGTTCTGTTGATTTGGTTTTGACTAAGTATTTTTTGTTTATCCTACAGCCCTTCTGCCAGCAGTTATGATAGATCCTTTGAGAAGTTGACTGTAAAGAAGGATTCTTGCTTCCCCAAACTTCCCTGTGTCAAATGCACATGCAAAAATGATTTTCTGTGAACTACTTTTCCGTGGCTTGATTGTCTGTTAGGTCTACAGGCTCCTTGGCAAGTTTTTTGCTCCCAATCCATTTGGAGAAAAGATTAATAAGCTTTTCTGCAAATACAGAACTGTAACTTCTAATTGCCCTCCTTTATTGTGTTTTCATTTCTAAATGACAGCAATTCATGAGCCTTTATATTTTCTCCTAGGAGCACTAGTTTCTTTTTATTTTCAGATTTGGGCTTTTTTAAAATCCATTATTGCTTTTTTTGAACAGGCAGTGTTAAGCATGTACTACAAATGCATACCTAGACATAGAGAATTTAAACTCAGAGTAACTTCATACGCCCTGAGTCACAACCAGTAACTTATTCAGTCTGACTGTAGTGGATTCTTTGTACTTAAGGTTTTTACAGGCTTGCTCAAGTTTGAAATTACCTTGGAGATTGATGGTAGCCAGCAATATAGATGGAAAATCTATTGGTTTTCCTTAGTGCCTGAAATTAAGGAGTAAGAGTCTAAATCCTTACTTTTGTTCAGGGGAGCTGTGGAAATCGCAAATTGCACAAAGGGAAATTATGATTAGATAGTGTATAAAGAACTTTCAATGCAGGCAGTGAGGCACTGCAACCAGGTTGCTCAGAGGAGTTGTGAGACACCAGCTTGGGATTTAAAACTCATCTGGACAACCTGAGCAGCCTGATTTAATGCTGAAATTCACCTTGTTTCAGGACTGGGGGGGTTGGATCAGAGTTTCCCTGAGGTCCCTTCCAGCCTGCATCTTGCTGCCGTTCGGAAGCGTCCGGAAGAGGCTAGGGGTCAGATTATATTCTGACACTTGTACAAGAAAGTCCAGATAAGTGGCTTGAGGCTTTCTGATCCTTAGATAATGTTGTCTAGGAGCCACATTTCTTGTTGCTGTGTGTACTGTGGGGGTAAGAAACGTTGCCTCTCTGGAGAGACTGCTATTCAATTTGTGGTCTGGCGTTTCAGTTACAAGCGTGCCCTGCCATCAGGGTATTTGCTTCTTCAAAATAATTACCCTGAAGTAAGGAAAGAAGAGCGGCTTCTCAACCGCAGCAATGCTATATAATGCTCATGCTGAAATATTTAACAGCTATTCCAACATAATTCTTTTCGGTCTTGAATTGGAACTGGATTTTAGCTGTGAATTTTGGGGTCATAGTTTTAAGTATGTCAAATGCTGTTGCCTTATTCCATGTGCAAGTGACTTCTGTGCGTGTTTGGGAATAGCAAGGAGGTTCTCTTCTGGTATTAAGTCTAGTTTGCTCCCTTTTTTCCTCAGGGATGATCACATCAGCCCAGAACAAGAAATTACATTGTACGCTGTTTCTTAATTCTCCTTTCTGTTCAAGTAGGGTGAATAAAAGATAAATATGGAATTGTATCTCTTCATGATAAAAGAAAGTCAGGTAACTGAGCATATCTCTGCTCTCTGCCATCTCCCCATGCCACAAAACTTGTCAGTTCCTAACCAGCAGAGTCTAGCTGTCAGACTTACCAGGTGCACAAAACAGCTCTGAATCCTTCGCACTAGGGGTCCCACACACTTGTGGAATATGAACTGTCCTAGCCGTGTGTATTACTCAGAGTGACTTCTTGCTACCTAACGCTTGTGTTGCTGCAGAGGAACCCTCCCCTGTCTGCCCCAGTGGCCAGTATCCCTAAAGGATTGTGGCAGATGGTCCCTTTTAGCAAACTTGCCAGATACATTCAAGCCTGGGGTAAGGAATGGCTGGAAATTACATGGTTTCCTCTCTCCCAAAGCAAGGAGCCAAAGGAGAAAGAGGCCCTTTGCCAAAAGGCTGGGAAAGGGAAGAGAACATTAGTACACCACAGGGATGTGCACTGTATCCCAGTATAGGTCTGTAAGTAAGAGCTACTGGAGAAGTAGAGAACGTAGGTCCTACGTGCAGAGCCAAATGGTGGAAAAGGAATTTTTTCCCAGGTAAGGCAAATGCAGCAGGATCTGAGGCTAGTAAGGTTTGTGGAGGTCGTAACTTGTGAGGACACTTGGGTGCGCTGGCGCAGCTGGAAGGCTGCGGTGTTTACTGCCCTAAGCTAGCATGCCAAAGGCCAAGTTCAGTGTGCTGGTTTGCTCTGGGTTTTAGCGGTGACAGAAAAGGTAAATGACTGTGTCTCTGAGTGTCTCCAGCTCTGGGCTGTCTGACTGTTCCAGATCAGTGGTAATATCATGATAGTTTCTGCCAAGTGTGAAATTTCACCCTGTGCTTAGCTGCACGCTTCTGAGTGTAACAGCAGAAGCAATTGATGTCGTGCATTAAAACAACAGTTCGGTAACACTTCTCCTGTATTCATCTGATGTGACATAATTCAGTGAACTGAAAAGGATAATTTTCTTGTCTTGGGAGAACTTTGTATCCTCCTTTGGTAAGAAAACCCCCAAAAAAAACAAAACAAAAAAAGGTTGAAGTGCACATCCTCCTGCAGAGACAGATGTAAGGTTTACAACATCATCCCTGTTTTTCTCTTCTCTTCACATGTTACCATTTTCCTTTTGCCTCCCAGTTGGAGGCAACTCCCAGCTGGATTTTCATCCCATTGCTTTTGGAGTTGTTGTAACTTTCTGCTGATTTGCAGATTACTGTTTCCGTTTTCCTTCGTGTGTGTCTGATACCTATTGTGTTACGCTGTCCGCTGACTGGCACGCTGAGGTTTCATCGTGCTTAACAAGTCAAGTGGAATTGCAAATCTGCTGCACATTCCTGAACTTAGGCAATTTAGGAGCAGTTTAGAGGAATATATTTAAAGATAGTAGATAAACCTGCCGATGACCAATCCTGCCCAGGATACAAGTTGTTATTGGAATTTTTGCTTAACATGGCATCAGAATAGCAAGCAGGTGCATGCTACAATGGTCAAAAGAGAAGTGGGAACTCCCATGGATATTGCATAACAAACTTCTGGTATTAAACCAAAATGAAACAGAAGAAAAATCTGAGTCTTAAAACCTGTGATTTCTTTCTGTCACAGCTCTTGGATTAGATTTTTGCCTTTTTTTATTAGTATTGGAGGAATAACACGTATCTTGAGACTTTTCATAACTGATTTTTTCCAGGAAATCTGCTATAATTCCTGAATTGACAAGGTTAGGTGAACATGCATGAATCCTATTTTGAAGCAGATGATTCACTAGCTTCAGACAGTCTTAAATATTGGGTTCTTTATTTTTGAGGGAAATGGAATTGAAACTCAGCAATCAGTGTTGAGTTACTAATAGCAGTATTCAAAATTCCTATAGATTATTTGTAAGTCTAAAGGTGTTATTGTTTGTTTAAATACTGATAGGCTCTTGGCAGAGGTTAGGGGTTGCTGGACATGTCTTTCCTTGTCAGTGAAGCCATGCAGGAAATTGTTCTGTCGTTGGGAATTTTCCTGATTGGCACTTCCCCTCCTCATTTAATGGCTCTCTGGAGATGGGTGGCTCTCTGTCCTCAAGCTGTTCTTAGCCTGCAGAATGACAAATCAATTTTATTACTGCACACTATAACAGAAAATGGTATAGCGAAATATTTGCAACAAAGGTGTGAAAGGAAATTGAGGGCTACTGTGATGTCAATTAACTTGCTTGGTAATTATCCTAGTAATTATCTCTTTCTTTTTTTTCCCCTTGTTTCTCTGTTAATAAAGACACAGACTTGTTTGTGTGCTTGACAATAGCATGACAAGTGAAAATGGCATTTTCCACCTATTCACTTCTGCTCTTACATCCATTGAAAATTTTTCTTTTGTGTAAGGAACTCATGTCATCGCAGAACAGAGCCATTTCAGAAAAGAAAATAGCAATTGCATAGATACATAGATACCTGCCTTCTCGATACCTGGTTTCCTCTCAGGTAGCAAATGGCAACCGCCATGGTAATTCGCAAGATATATTGCCCTCACGTTCTTCTCCTGCGCAGAGCGGTTTCTGCGATTTGCTCGTCTCTTGTGTAGATTCGCTTTCTCGGCACAAAGTTTCTTGAGAAGTCATGCTGCTGCTGTGGGCAGTCTGCACGAGGACACCCCTCACACGTGTGCCTCAGCTGTGCACAGAGGCATGGGAAAGTAGGAACTACTGACGTCCCAAGACAGTGGAACACTACAGACTGGACGAACAGTCCTTTCTTCTTGTTAGAGCGTCCACTCTGTGGTGTACCTGCAAAGGGCTTTTTCCAGAGGAAAGAAGGGGTGGGTAAAGCATCCAGCAAGGTTGTCCTTTCACTCGTCTTACCTTGGCATGCTGGGCTCACATTGCCCTCCTCTGGGGAAGTAGATACAAGTTTAGAGCCCCCGTTTGGGTTGTGCCTACTGGGAAATGTGTGTAGTTGTATGCTGCCTGTTATGCATTAGCAACATCACATACACAGTAAAGAGGAAGAGGTGTTCCATCAAAACTTTTTTTCAGAGAAAGCATAGGGTCGTTTTTAATTCTATTATAGGCTAAAGGTAGACACATGATCAAAGTTCTTACAGTATGAAAAACTGGGATGAAAACTTTGTGGCTTCAACTAAATACAGAAGATGCTTCCACAAATTGAGATATTCTTGAAAAGTTTTGTTTTGGCTCATCTCACAATTCATGTTTTATTCCAGAACTAAATGTTTCAAATCTTCTGATAATTATAAAATCCTCTTTTAAATATACAGGCCAATTCTGAGATGTAAATCAGTACTTTTCATATCTCTGATTTTCATTTAGTAGATGCTAATGCCAAATGTTCTCAAAATTCCTTTAGCAAATACGCAAAAAAGGTATTTGATTATTTAGTAAAATTAAAAAGTAGGTGAAAGGCTTTTGAAACTAAAAGCAAAATTTGACCTGAATCTTGAAATAGGTTTGTTCTATCCATTTCTATTATCAGTTAATAACAATTTCTAGCTCTGTGAACTAAAACCAGCTTATTCAATTGAACCATGAATTATCAACAAAACAGATCAAATACTGTTTGCCTTTTAAAACAGAAACAAAAGAGGAGTAGGAGAAGAAAATCTATTGCTCTAATATTTCACAATTATGTCAGGAGTTACTTCTTTGCAGTTGAAAAGTGGGAATGTGTATGTAGGTAGGTGGCTATATGCAGAAGGAAAAGTAAGAGAATACAGTCCTACCTAAGTCAGAGGGGAAAAAAAGGAATCATTAGTTAGAAAATGCTCTCGTGAGAGAAATTAAGTGTTGTGGTTTTTTTTTTTTTTTGTAATAAGAGAAAAATAAGTAGACATTTTGAGTATTCTCTGAGGTCTGTTTTGTCTACGGGCTTCTACGGTTTTAGTACCATGTCCGCAGGAAGGCAATACATGTAATTTTTAACTTAAATCTTTAAGTGGATTGGAGATTCCTCAGTGTCAAATGTGCATTTTTAATAACTGTATCTATTAGGGTGGTATCTAGAGATTCCCCACTGAGACCAAGTGCTGAGCAAGCCTGTGGTAAAAGGTACTGCGGCAAAATTTGTGTCTCCTCAATACCAGCAAGGAGGAAAACTGTTTTTAAATGAGCATGAATCATAAAGGTCTATAAGCAGATTACGATGGGTACAATATATTGGAAGCATATTGCTGGTTTATGAGGCAAGGACTTTGTGAGAATGGCAAGTAATACAATAACCAAGGAAGCAGCAGTGTAGCCACGTAAGAGTTGTCTGTAGTTAACGTATGAAAGGTGTGTATTCTTTGGCTTTTTGTGAATAATTGGGAGTTTTCAAGGCTATACGAATTTCTGGTGGTTTTTTGGTTTATTTTGTTTGTTTGTTTGTGGTTTTTTTGGGGGAGGTGTTGTTTGGGTTTTTTTTTTAGTTAAGTCAGCACAGGTTTATACCTTTTCTTTTTTTCAGCCGTTGTACTATTCTTCATTGGGAACAGAATTTATCTTTCCCAATGCATTCTTTGTCTCCTCCCACTGAAATAAAGCTTTCATTATGCTGTGGATATCTCCATTTCAATGGTAGGGCTCTTGAAATCCGTGTGATATCCAGAAATACTTGAATAATTATTACCGATTTTTTTTCTTTTCTTTTTTTTTTTTCTTTGAAAAGACTGTGAGAACCTCAGGAATCTCCAGGACCATGAATTTCCATCATATCAGTGATCACACTGTGCACTTCCTTGTGGAAAAGCAAGCTCCATCAGAGTGGTGATTAGTATTTTTGGCCAGGTGTTGGTTTTGAGAGAGTGTTCCAGAAACATTTTCTATTGATGAGTAGAAATCTATCTTTAATTTCGTTGTTGATTCATTCCAAATAATTATTTTTAATGGACCCAACACAGTGTGCTTTCCATGATGTGTGAGCAATGAAATTATAAACCGTGCTGGAGGGCTATTTGATCCTTGGATATTGGATCTAAACTACTTATTTATAAGAGGTTAGCAACAAAGAAACGATTTGATAAGTTGTGAATAAGAAAGGAATATTGTTACAATGCTAACAAAATTAAGTGATTTGTGACTACAACATGCAGTGTAGTAGAGTATGGTATCATTCTATTTTGAATCATGCTTGGAATGTTGTACATTTCCCATGATCACATATGAGATAAAATTGGGAGGATTTCAGTAAATAAGAAATCAAATTTCTGTGTTCAAATGATTGGCTCAACTTTTGGAGCCAGAAAGCTCACATTTTGCCACTGAAACATGTGGCTATTCAGCCTTGAACAAATCTTATCTAAATGAAGAATGAAAGCGCCTGAAAGGGGGGCCTTTATTTGGAAAATTCAGTATTTGTTGACTCTTGGGCCTTTGTATTAATTTGCATGATTTTAGACTGCTAAATAGTTCTGATTATTTAAAAATAATACGTAGCGTGTGGAATATTTATGAATGCAGTGAGGAGAGAAAAACAAGCTGTACTGTCTTCTTTCATGTTGACTATTTGGTGTAAAGTCCAGGAGTATTTAATGCAGAAGAGATCATGAAATCTGTGGAAGTTGTCTGGTCTTTGGTAAAGAAATCCAAGAGCAGATGCCACTCTGATTTTGATCATTACAGACCCCTCCACTGTAAGCCTTTGAAGATCAAAAGGCTGTTAATTGCTTAACTGGAGCACATAATATTTAAGGTGTCAACACAAAATACAAAGCAAAGCTAATAGTGTTTTGAGACTGATGCTAGGCTAAGATAGCTTCATTTCCCCTGATTGCTTTCAAAAGCTTTTGGATGTAAACAAGATTGTTAAACACTTAAATTGAAATTTTGAAAACAATAATATTACAGATGAGGATCCAATTGTGAGAAGCTGAGTTTTAAAGGAATTACAGAGGAGATGAAAAGGATTAGCAAATATTATTACAGTATCACAGGTCTTAGGTGGGTACTCAGTGAAAAGTGAAGTGTTCATATTTGCATTATACTTATTTTTAATAAGGAAACGCACTGAAATTTGGAAAAAGGAATGGGTCAGTTTCAGGGCCAGAGATTGGCATGTATCTGAGCGTAGTACAATAAAACCACTGTGAAACAAGAATTTAGTTTCTTTTCTAAAGCAGAAAGTATGGACTACATTAACATTATGATAACTACTTATATTCTGAATTACCTGAAAGCGCTGGTTCCCATGTGGTGAGGTGAAATAAGATTGTGAGATATTACTCAAAGGAGGTTAATTTTAGCTGTTAATTTGACTTAAATAACAGGAGTGCTATGGAACGCAGACTTACTTTCATGATAAATTGAGTGATGACTTCTTCCCAGTAGCAGCTAATTTACAGTATGTTTCCTTTTACTTTAGGATTCCTCCTTCATTTCTAATGAAAAAAGGAGGAAGATGTCTAATAATTCCTGAACTTCCTTATAGTGGATTGAAAATACAGTTCTGAGAGGATTATGACTGTTAAACTCTCGCTATCTTGGACCTACTTGGATATGACTTGGAGTTTCTAAGACTGTAGTGTCTGAAGAATTTGTATCCGGGTACTTTTTGTTGTATCGTTTAGAAAAAAATGTGGCCAATGTAGCAGTGGGGAAGCAAACAACATTTTGGATAAGCATGCCTGGGGTTTGCAGTTTGTAGGATGCTGAAGTGTACTAAGAGGAAGACTGGGCTGTTACTATCATCCTCCTGTCCTATTTTATAGAATCATAGGATCATAGAATGGTTTGGGTTGGAAGGGACCTTAAAGACCATCTAGTTCCAACCCCCCTGCCATGGGCAGGGACACCTTCCACTAGACCAGGTTGCTCCAAGCCTCATCCAGCCTGGCCTTGGACACTTCCAGGGATGGGGCATCCACAGCTTCTCTGGGCAACCTGTCCCAGTGCCTCACCACCCTCTCCGGGAAGAATTTCTTCCTGACATCTAATCTAAACCTCCCTGATTTCAATTTATACCCATTACCCCTTGTCCTGTCCCTACAGGCTCTTGTAAAAAGTCCTCTCCCAGCACCCTTGTAGGCTCCCTTCAGATACTGGAAAGCTGCAATGAGGTCTCCTCGGAGCCTCCTCTTCTCCAGGCTGAACAAGCCCAGTTCTCGCAGCCTTTCGTCATAGCAGAGGGGCTCCAGCCCTCTGAGCATCTTCGTGGCCTCCTCTGGACTCGCTCCAAGGGGGCAATATCCTTCTGATATTGAGGGCTCCACATTTTGGTGCATTATGTATCTGAAGTAGAGAATACCTTTCCCTCTCCCTTTCTTGTGCGACTGCAATCAGATTGGCACATATGCTTCAAACATGTGGAAAACTCCCCTGGGCACGAAGCTCCTAAGAATCTGTGGACCGCTTTTTCAGGAGGTGCTTTGGAAAGCAGAATAGGATCAATTTGTGGAGCACTAGAATGCAGCCGTGATTCACTATGACAGCAGTGAAATGCCAAATGTGCTGAGAAAAGTTAAAAAGCTGGCTAACGCGTTGGTTGCCATAACTGGTGGGTGGCAGGTTCCAATACCATGCATATATTAGTACTGCAGTAATTGTTTTCTGTTGATTATTTAAGTTGGAGTTGGAGGAGAGCAGTCTGCCTGTGTTTATGTGGAGGGGAGGGACTGTAGAAAAGCATATTTATCCAGAAAGTCCAGGCACGTTTTAAAAGAAATACCACTGGCGTACTCAGCAGCAGGCTTTGAGCATGCGGGGAAAGTTTGCATTAATGAGAAACTGTCTGCTGCCTCTGTGTGAAGCCAGCGGACGCTTAGCAGAGAAAGGTCACGTTAAGAGGAGCTGGAGAAAGCCTTTCTGATTCATCAGCTGGGCAGGAACCGGGACTGCCTGCTGGGAGACACTGCGGGTGTCACTAGCTGTGCCGCTGGGTCCGGTGCACTAATTGTGTAATGGCTCTTCACGGCAGTCTTCAGATGGAGTGGGAATGCCGACTGCAGATTCTTTAGGTATTCCTCTATAAACTACTATAACTACGGTACATGTATGAACCAGAGAAGATTGGGTAAGTGGGAGGAATGTAACAGACTAAAAATGCAGGATATAGTACTGCAAATGGATATTTTTTTCTTTGGGTCCTTGGCAGATAGGACAAGAAGTTGAACTGCAGGAGGAAACTTTCATGTTGGATGGTGTGAAAAAAAAAATTCTAACAGTAAAGACTGGAATACACCAGAGTGGATTCTCATGAGTCACTTGGGAGTCTCCATCTGTAAGAATAGGTTTAATTACCTCTCTTACATGGAAGCTGAATAAACCTTAGAATATGTACTAGATAATCTTCTGAGATCCCTTCGGTCTCTGTTAACACGGTGTGTCTTCATATACTGAACTCATGGTTGGGCAGTGGGTCAGTGCCTGGTAGAGGGCTGGTGAGCTATAGAGAAACTTTTTCTTTTGAATCTCTCACTATCTTGTTCTTCCTTTGAGAAACTCAATAGACTTGTACACCCCCAGCAGAGGAAACATTGCTCGCCTATGACCAAGGATTCTGAATATGAATGCAGAAGCCTGCAGACAGGAGAACCAATGTCCTCTGCTCAGACATGATGCTGCAATTGAACTTTTGGATGACAAGAGCTGCCATCAGCAAGGAAGTTTTCCACTTAATACGTGTCCCCTGGTAGCCCTGTGTTGATAGGATCAGAATAGCAGACTTCTGAGTGCAGGGGAGAGGCATGCGCTTCAGATGCATGTTCATGCTTGCAGGGCTGTGGGGTTCAAGCTTCAAATAAGTGTCATAGCAGTTATTGTTTACAGCTTGTGATGTATCCTAGCAGGTCTAATATATTCAGTTCCTCTACTGGAATGCATTTTGGAATTCAGAAGAGGGTGCAAAGAACTCTGGAGAAATGGTTTGTCCACCATTTCCTTCCAAGAGAATTCCCATCCCGTTGCACATAATGGATTCTGTGGCTGTCATTCCAAGAAGAAAAACTGCTACAATTCTTCACCCAGTCCTGGCTCCATTTCTCATTTTATTTCCACCCTGGTAATAAAGCAAGAAACTCCTTTGGAGAGGTTTTTCAGGGTCTGGCTTTGCTGTAGGTGGGTGGTCTGCAGAAGGACTCCTCGCTCTCTGTTTTCCCAGCTGCTGGCCTCCCCTGCATCAGAGCTGCTGGCATGTGTTCCTCATACCAGACTTCGCAGGAGAAGGCTGTGGGTTTGTATTCTCACCAGTACTCAGAGTTGCTCTAAGTCCCTGTAGTAGGAGTAGCTAAATGAAGAATAAATTGCAAGCCCCGCAGCTGGTGTTTTGTGCAAGAAGCGAAGCACCCTTGAGCTTCAGTGGCTGGCTGCCTGATCCTCCTTTTGGCCCCCTAGAAGCGCTCGGAATTAGAAGCAGGTTGCCAGGAGCTGGTGTGTTCAGCACGAGGCTCGCTCTTCTGGGCCCCGCGTCACGGTCGCCCGCGAGAGTGCCTGCATCTGGCGTGTTTGGCAGCCCAGCCCAGCCCAGCTCGGCTGTTGGCGTCCCTCCACGCTGGGGCTCCGTGCGGGAGGCTCAGCCGTTTGGCAGCGGTCGGCTGCGGAGGAGCTGGGTCTGGCACGTGCCTGCTGCGGCGGG
>NW_010242396.1:12700-28329 GCF_000690775.1 Eurypyga helias | reverse complement strand
GGTTGGGCCGGAGGGATGCTCGGGGTCTCTCCAGCTATGGGCGGGGCAATGCGGAGCGGGCTGGCCGCGAACCCGCGGCTGCCCGAGTCAGTCCCTGGTCGGAGGTTGGTATCGTCCCCGTCTTCTGGGGATCGGGGATCAGGCCCCCAGTTCACGCTGTTTTCCTCTGTTTGAGGCAGATTTGTGTCCGGGCGTGTAGCTCTGTAGGAGGACATCGTTGTGGGTAGATAGTGCTTCGTGGTTGTAGAAAAAAACCTGTCCCTGGGAGAGCTTCCAAGTGTGTTGTGAGACGGCTGGCAACTAGGAATAGGTAGATGCTTAAGATAAAGCAGAATATTATGATGCTGTACTCTGTCATGCAGGTCAAAGAGCGTCACCTGGTGCTTTCTGTGTCAAATCCCCTTTTTCTATGCCAACGGGTGGTTAAAACCATGCCTCAGTCTGAAGAGGCCTGTGTTAAATTAGGAAAGGGATCAATGACTTACCTTCATGCTTTGCTAAGTGTCTGAAATGTAAGTTTCAGTGTGAGGCCTTTCACCTGCTTAATAACAGATGCCATGGGAGCCTCTGGGGACTTTCATGTTGTTTGTTACATGCTATTGACCCTTCCTTTTTTTAATTCTGCTTTTTTTGTGGGGGTGGGGTGTGGGGGAAGGCAGCACAAATGTTATTACAGACAAGCTAGGTCCTTTACAGGTCGAAAGGTGGTAGCCATTTTTGTAATCAGGGGGGTATTTTAGTCCTCATGCATGTTGAATATTAGGGCATGGGGACCTTGCGCTGGCTCTGTCCTTTGGCAGTGGAGGTGAGTAATGCTTGGGTCTGTTCAGAGCTCCTCAGCTGGCTGAGTGATTTGTCTGTGTGGTTAGGTGCTCGCTGAGTGTGACAGCAATGTATTTATCTTCTGGTCTCACCCGATGCCCCTGAGTTGTTTTGCCTTGATTCTGTTTTTCAGACTCGGAAGAGACAGAAGCCTGTCTGTGAGACAGAGAATGGAGAATGTTACAGGTCACCTTTCCGGAAACCCTTGGCTCAGTTGACCAATAGGCCTCACTGCCTGGATAGCAGTCAACATGTAAGTGGGTGTTACTGCTGGCACACCATACCAGGTGGGTTGCCTGTGGAGCTCATTCATCAAGGCAGTACCAGCAGGGTTAAATCTCCCTAAATTTCCACGGACCTATTTAGTCACAGGTGTTATGGAAGTGCCACATACACAGTTTTTAGGGGAGATCTTTTGCTAGCTCAAACCATTTAATGTTGAAGGGCTGTGTGGGGTACTTTCTATGATGGAGACCCTGAATAAGAGAGTTCTGTGGGGCCTTCATGAAGGACAATGCCAAGAGACATGGGAATCTTTCCACACAGATGGCTCAAGCGATGTCTACCTGGTTCTCTCTGGGCTTCCTCTGCTGGAGCCCAGGGGCTGGACTGTCTGGGTGCTTGCTGATTTGGCATGGATGTTTCTACAATGGTAACCCAGCTGCTTTACAGGAAATGAATTGCCTGACTGAATTACCAGGGTGGGGGAAGCAATAGCATTTGAAGTGGTAAATGATGCCTGTGAATTTAAGAAGATGGGAGTTATGAAAAATCAATTTCACGCATTAGAAAACCCAAAGGAAAATAGTTTTGAAAAGCAGAGTTGGTAGAGGGAATCGAGCTGGTTTGTTACTTTCTTCCTTTTGGATACTTTTGAGAATAGTTGGGGTTGAAGCTTGAATAGATTGAATAGAGGGACTCTTAGCACTTGGCAAAATTGGGTTCTCAAAAAACATCCTGGGCTTGTCTTTTCGATCAATCTCTGATTTCTGGCTACTTAAGCGTGTTTTCTTTCTGGATTCCTAGGAGGCTTTTATCCGCAGTATTTTGTCCAAACCCTTCAAAGTCCCCATTCCAAATTATAAAGGTAAGTTGAGAAGGTTTAAGGATTCTGTGTTGACTGACTTGGGTAAAACAAGTCTGATGGCTCAGAGCTGTCAAATATATTTGTGGGGATTATTGCTATTTTTTTTTTGCACTGATGCATGTATTCCAGAAATCCAGACTTTATTCCAAAAGAAAAATACTGGCACATGAGCAAGGTCTTCATATTTCTTACTAGTGTTTAGTTTGGATAATCCTGCATTTCAGAATTGGATTTTGTGTTCTTACTGCTATGTATTTGATGTAGTGCCAGAAGACTGTACACCACATCGCAAATACAAAAGCAAGATGAATTCCAAGTGATGAAGGCTTACAATCTAAATAATACCCTAATGATACTAACAGGCAGAAGGCTGTAGGTGAAAAAGATAGTATGTGCCAGTTTTCTTTCTGCTTGGCTTGGTGTGTTGAGTCTCAAGGTGATCTTCAAAGCATGATGGTTTTGATGTTCAAAGCCTAAGCTGGTTTGAATTGTGGCAACACAAGATATTGGAAACAAATGGATCTGTTCTTGTCCCCTTCTTCCTCTTCACCCTCCAGCTGAAAAATTCAAATGCAGATCTACCAGTTTAGTTCAAACTTTAGCTATAAAAATGTCTGTAGGCAGACACTGACTATGAAATGACGAGCCCCAAAAGAGTTTAACAAAGTTAGCTCGTGGAAAAGCGGATTTGTCAGGAGGATGAAACAGAACTGTAAGAGGGGAAGCTGCTCTCTGTGGCAGTTATCTTCCTTTTTTAACTGGGAGATGAAGCTGTTTCATATGCTTTTTTCTTGGTGTGCACGCGTTGTTGCCTCAGCTTGTGATACACTCCCGTTTTGCAAGGAGAGGGCAGATTGACCTTTCTTGAATCTTTCCTAAGCAAAATCAACTCTGGGAGCACAGCTGCCTGAATTTTGTTGGAAAAAAGTGTTTCTGTGCTTGTGCTTTTTATGTTCATCTCCATTCCTGTGATATCAAAATATAATACTAGGAAAAGGGACTCATCCTTAGTTTCTGCTTTGCACAGAAATTGGCTCTGAGACCAAACATCTGTTGCTCAGCAGAGAGAAAATAATACCTTAGAGTAGGTAATGGCAGTATGGTGCCAACTCTGATACTGTAAAACTTCACCGCAGTTAAAGATCACTTTCTGACTTTGCATAAAAGATACATCTTTGGCTAAGTCTGGGTTAGATGATCCAAAAAGAGAATTTGACCCAGTATATACTATGTACGTGGGAATGTGTATATTGATCTGCTGAGGTGTACATTCTGGAATTCTGCTTGTCTTTCGAAAAGTAGAACAACCATCTTTGGGTACTGGGAGTAGCTACAATTCCCAGAGATAGCCAAGGGAAACACTGTGCCTGTTTATGGTTGGGTGCCTGTCGCACAGGTCTGGGATGAAGCCATCTGTCACCTTGTAAGACATTTTATAGTGTTGCATGCCAGCATATCATCAGCTGTACGCAGTTGTGCCCGTTTTGGTGCACGCTACGTGGTGGGCAGTGTCATTGCTCCATCTTTGCCTCTGGTCCTTCCTTCTGTTCTTTCGTGCTGCAGAGCTACCCACTATGTGCTGACAGAGTGCTGCCAAACTGCCCTGCCTGGGTTTGCTGTCTGCACCACCTGTGCCTGCATCTCCATTCCAGCACCCAATTAATTCACTGTTCCTGAATGTAATCAGAATCTTCTGCAAGGCTCTACTTCCTTAGAGGAAGAAGTTGTTCTTTGAGTTATGCCTTTGTTTGCTTTTAGGGCCATTGGGCTTGCGTGCGCTGGGTATCAAACGGGCAGGGCTGAGGAGTCCTCTCCATGACCCTTTTGAGGAAGGAGCTCTGGTTCTGTATGAGCCCCCGCTGCTGAGTGCCCACGACCAGCTGAAAATAGACAAGTGAGTCATCACCTGGCACAAATGCTTCAGCTCTGATCTTGTACGTGTACGTTTGTGTGCTTTCTTCCCAAATGTATCTGAGCTGGGGTCTGGACATCAGGGGAAGTTTGGTTCCAAGTATTCTGCTTCTGAATTGGTTCAGGTATGGTAACTCTGGAATGTACACATGCTGGATTGATTGTGTTCTTCCACAGGCTGTTCATCTCACTCATCAAAAATTTAAGCCCGTTGTGGGGAACGAGCATGTATGCATGGAAAAGCTGCTTAGAAAATCTTACGGCCTAGTTGTTAGCCAGGAAGCAGCAGCTAGGGACAAGCAAAGGGAGATGACTGACAGTCAAATTTTAGGCTGCCTGATGGTTTTATTCTGAAGTAGTTCTTCTGTGCTGCTGTTCTAACTTAAAAGGGCTGTCAGCTGTATCCTCATGGACAGAGGAGGGTTACTCTCTCCACCAATGCAGTTATAATGTTGTTACTGAAACAAGGAAAATTACAATGACTTTTTAACTGTGTCTCTGAACCACATTCTGCCCTTGTTTTAACCACAGCTCGAATACATGGTTTCACTGATGTTTTGGATTGTTGGTCAGGCCCCAGTGACTTCATTCTCAAAACTGAATTAATCCATTTCTTACTTTCTTGTTGGCAGTTGCTTCCCTCATGCCACTGGGGAGTCCTCAGTATAACAATGAGATTTCATGAAAACTAAACATATGCTGTGCCGAGTTCATTAATCACAGTGTCTTCTTCCCTGACTGCCTCCTGCAGGGACAAAGCACCTGTCCATGTTGTGGTGGATCCCGTCCTCAGCCGTGTTTTACGGCCTCATCAGAGAGAAGTAAGTTTTCTAGTGGGACCTGAGGGTATGGTTGGAGGACTTGGTGCTTTTCAAAAAGCTGCAGTTCCTCTGCTGGAACTATTATTCACCAACTGCGAGGTCTATATGGACCTTGCAGACTAACAGTCTGTGACAATCTAATGGACTCTAAGTCTGTTGCAAATGCAAAGTGAAACACTTGTTTTAACTGTCCCCATAGAGGCACGAATGCTACAAATATTCTCTGACCCCTTGTTAAGAAAGAGGACATACTGGGAATATTACAACAGTCCTGTTTGTCTTAAAAATGGTGAAATTTACTGCTCTCTTGTGGGTAAGAACTTTCTCTTGCCTCTAGTCTAGCAGGGTCAGAGCACTCCCAGGCTAAATGTGATGCTGCCTAAGGCACAGGTGTGTTCCCTGTGGGGTTGTGGTGGAAACTGGGGAGTTTGTGACCATTGCGTGCTGGTTGCACAGCGCTAGGCAAGCACAGTGGCTGACTTGTGTCACCAATGACAACTTAGGAAAAGACAAGATTCTGAAGGGAGATGGGATCTTGCAGAGTCAGGGCTGAAAGTCCAGCCTTTAGTTGCCTTGCAGTCTGGAGACGTAGCTCTGCTGAGTGGAACTCGGTGTGGAAACTGGTAGGATGTAGTTGTAATAACTTAACGTTGCAGCCCAGTGTTGAGTTGGGCAGGGCAGGCTGTGTTCTGCTGCTCAGCAGAATCAGTTGGATCTACAGCCTCTAAGCCAGGAAACACTGAAGCTCTTCTTTCTGGTACCATGGTGGTACAATCTACTTCCAACACAGTGTGGAGTAGATTCCTGCTTAGTTGTGTTTTATTCAGGGGCTGCCCTTTGTAGATGTGAGCCGTCTGTGACCTACGTAGACTTTGAAATTGCCAGTGGAGAGTCCCAAAAAAGATTTTGTTGTAAATATGTGCATTGTCTCAATATTGATGGAGTGGGTACTAATCTCCAAATATCTAATGTAGGTATCGGAGTGTTTGAAGTTCATTACAGGTGTATGTTATCATTTAAGCCACCTAGAGGCAGTACAGATGGAAGCTGTGATTGCAAATCTTGCAGGCTAAGCAGATCAAGCTGGATCTCTCCCTGCATGGGAGATGTTCAGGTGGCTCAGAGTGCTGTAGGCTGCTCCTAGCTTGTTACTTTTATGTCAGAGGTGGTACTGAACCTGTGACCCAGTGTAATGCTGGTCTCTGGCTACATAGGTGGAGGCACTCTGGTTTTGGGTTGGGTACTGCCTGCTGGTGCTGTTGTCAAGTAATGATAGTTACGTTGGTGTCGTAGGCACGCTGTTTTTTGACAGCTAGGTATCTCTGATAGAATCATAGAATCACTAGGTTGGAAAAGACCTTAGAGATCATCCAGTCCAACCGTATCTGTCCACCACTAAACCATATCTCTCAGCACCTCATCGATCCGTCTCTTAAACACATCCAGGGATGGTGACTCCACCACCTCCCTGGGCAGCCTGTTCCAGTGTGTGATAACCCTTTCGGTGAAGAACTTCTTCCTTACGTCCAATCTAAACCTCCCCTGGCGCAGCTTGAGTCCATTCCCCCTCGTCCGATCATCTGTCATTAGGGAGAAGAGACCAACACCCACTTCTCCACAACCTCCTTTCAGGTAGTTGTAGGCAGTGATCAGGTCTCCTCTCAGCCTCCTCTTCTCCAGGCTAAACAAGCCCAGTTCCCTCAGTCGCTCCTCATAAGACATATTCTCCAGACCCTTCACCAGTTTTGTGGCCCTTCTCTGGACACGGTCCAGGACCTCAATGTCTTTCTTGTAGTGAGGGGCCCAAAACTGAACACAGTACTCGACGTGTGGCCTCACCAGTGCCGAGTACAGGGGGACAATCACATTCCTGGACCTGCTGGCCACGCTGTTTTTGATACAAGCCAAGATGCCGTTGGCCTTCTTGGCCACCTGGGCACACTGCTGGCTGATACACTGATAACGCGGTCTCTATTGTAGTCTGACTAATAAGGCTTTGCCTGCCAAGATGCCTGTGCTGCTTTATTCAGGTGGTGCTCCCAGGTGGTTGTACAGCTTCGCTCTTTGTCATGTCTTTTGTCCAGTTGCTGGGAGGTTGGCCAAATGCACTCTCTTAGTAATGTATTTCAGAATTGGTCAGCTGGCTTAAATAAACTTCATTAACCTGTTGTTAAGGGCCTAAGAAAGAAAAGGATTCAAAAGTGCACATGATGGTGCTCCATTGCCCAGTCCGAAACAGTGAAGCACAGAGGACTGAATCTCTCCAGGTGTGTGTAGGTTGTGTCACTCACTCCCTGCTCTATTGACAGAATGCAGGGAGCTTGTATTCGCAGGACAATGCCCTGGTTTTCTCCGACGCTGTCATCACATGATAAAAGAACATTTTGCAGAGTCTGTCTCCCTTTTTATCCACCCTTTTATCTGTCCTGGTGATGTGTTAGAGCCTAATGCAAGGCTGAGCTCTTCTCCCACCATGTGATGTGGGCTATAACCTCAGCCCTCTGTCTTCTCTGAAGCTAAATCTGCTTTGGGTCTTGAGTCCCCAGGTGAGTCATTGTGCTTCTAGGCAGAAGTGATAAGGGCTGCTGAGGGTATTCTGGGAGTTAATCAGGCAGCAAAAACAATTCTGCTCGCTGTGATTCTGTGGTTTTAAAACTGCCTAATTGGGTGGTGTTAAGATGATTAACCTGTTTGCAGTGATTGATGCAAGTTAGCTGATGGCCTGGGCCTATCTAATGCAGCCAAGGGCAGAAATTTCTGGAAATCCATGCCAGGAAGCTAGCTATAATTGTACAGTTAAAATGTAGTAAGATTTTGTGCATGTTGTGAGATACCTGTTGGCACCAGTAATGTTCCAAACCAGATGTGGCTGCATCTTAGCTGTGTCTCGGGTGATTTCCCTCTGTTTGATTACAACACTGCATGTCCCTAGGGATATGCTACACAGATTTGCTGTTTGTTGTAGTATCAGTCCTGTGCATTGTGGTAAGGAAGCTGTAATGAAGTTGTCATTTTGCTGATGTCCCCATCCTGCTCTGAGAGACCAATTTTTTGGCAGGGAGTGAAATTCCTCTGGGACTGTGTGACGAGTCGGCGGATCCCTGGGAGTCATGGCTGTATCATGGCAGACGAAATGGGGCTGGGCAAAACCCTGCAGTGCATCACACTCATGTGGACGCTTCTCCGGCAAAGCCCAGACTGCAAGCCTGAAATCGAGAAAGCCATGGTGGTGTCTCCCTCCAGCCTGGTGAGAAACTGGTACAATGAAGTAGAGAAATGGCTGGGGGGAAGGATCCAGCCGCTGGCGATTGATGGAGGCTCCAAAGAAGAGATTGACCGTAAACTAGGTACAGAAATGTTTGCAAACGGTGTGGTTGTCTGGCTTAGGTCAAAGTCTTGCATTGGAAGAAGCCTACAGCAGCTGATGTGAACATCTCTGAGCTGTCACTAGAGCTCTGGAGGTGATAAAAGTCTCTCTACTAACATGTTTAGATCAGGCCCTTGTGTGTTTGCTAATAGTTAAGTTTTTGGAATAATCCAAGTCCAGTCATCTGCTTAAGTTAGGACAGTCCTGGTGCCTCCTCTTTCTTCCATCCAGAAGCCAGGAAGGGAGTGGGCAGAGGTCTGAGGGGGTTGGAAGTGGGGACAGTTGTGGGGAAGGGAGTATGGGTATACGTGGGTGAGATGCAACAGACTAATTGAAACAGGTTTTCCTAGATTTTTAAGGCAAAAAGTTCTGACTGCAAAGCTTGAACCCTCTTTTATTTGTTACCCTCATCCCTCTTTTTTTTTCCCCTTTTCCCCCTTTCCATTCACAGTTGGCTTTATGAACCAGCGTGGCTTGCGAGTGCCTTCACCCATCCTGATCATCTCCTATGAGACCTTCCGACTCCATGCCGAGGCATTACAGAAGGGCAGTGTTGGGCTGGTCATATGTGATGAGGTACAGGGGAATCTTTAAGGATAATCTGTTCCTGATGTTGTCTTGAGATCTGGGCAAAACTAGCTCTGCTTTCTTAAAGGTGGAGAGGGTAGTGGGGCGAAAAAAGGTTTAGCTGTGGGCAGCACCCATTCTGGTGTTTGAGAGGCTCTGGGTAACCGGCTCATCCATACTGCGTGAGCCTCAACAAGAGAGGCTGTTTTCAGGAGCTGAGATACAAAGAAAATTCAGGTGGTGGTAACTGTGGCCACTTCACGTGTCCTTGGCAGGGTGGGAGCACCTATGGGGCCCTCTCAGTCTGAAATATGTAGCAGAAAGGAAGTTCCCTGCCCATCTGACTCTGAAAGAGGCCTTACTCTGTTGGGATGGTGGTCCCCTGGCTCACCCATTGGGCTTTCATTTGTTTGTGCCACTTTGCTAAAGTGGGAAGTACTTTGTTTGGCCTGGCCCCATGTTCTGTCTGGTAATTTTTAACTTGGCTCTGTTTTGAGCAAGAGGTTGGACTTGGAGACCCCTGAAGTCTCTCCCAACCTAAATTATTCTGTGATTCAGCATGTTCTCATGTGCAGTGTTGGCTGCCGTCAGCCACTTTATCTGGCCATCTTATTCTGTGCTTGTGGGGGAGTTTGAAGTGCACTCCCATGGCAGAACCCCTCCTTCCCTTCTTTGTAGCCTCCTGCTTGGGGCAGAGGTAGGAGAGCTGGGTAGGAAGTTACCTCAGGTGTTTCTTCTTCAAGCAGAGACAGACCTGGCTTGACTCTCTGCTCACTGACTGCTGAATCTAGCTTTGCCAAGCCTGTGTTGTCAAGCTCTGCTTTCACATGACTGAAATAGAGTTGTTTTTTCAATTATTGTTCCCCGTTTGTGGTTATAAGTAGTGACAGCCAGAGATGCTCTGAAGGACAAAATAAGATGCTGTCTGCCTCCTTGAAACGATGAAGCTGGGGGCCTCAGCTACTGTCGAGATGTCCTCAGCTGGCAGTTAGAAAGGATTTGTTAAATAGTGGTGCCACACGGTGGTTTGGGTTTCTGTTTGCCAGAACAGTGCCGAGGGGAGTTTAAAAAGACCGAGCATCCTCACCAGTATAACTCTCCTGCCTTTCGGTGCCCCTGGGATGGGGCCAGCAGCTAGGGATGCTGGGAATGCAGGTCCTTGGCTTTGTGTTTTCTGTACATTCCCAATAAATACTCAGCCCTGCAGTGGTCTGGCACTTGTAAAAAGCATCTCATCACTTGCGCTTTGTCCTACAGCATAGCACTCAGATGCTAATAAAGTTGCTTTTCCCAGGCATGTGAAATGGAGAACCTCTTCTTAGTGTGCAAAGGCCTGCCAGTCCTGGATATAGGTGGTCTGAATGGCTTGTGATAGACCTCTGATGCAAAGTTACTGGTCCAGAGTTCAGTGCCTCGTGTTGGTAGCTGAAATCATCCCCATCTTTGAACAGGAAACAGTTCTAATAGTTAGACCAGGCAGTGGTTATTTTCATGGTAGGCCCTCTGGCCTGGGTGTGACTCAGATGTTCCTAGTCTAGGAAGCTTGTCATGCTTACTCAGGTAATGGCCAGGTTTCCTACCAGATTTTTGCCTTTGAAAAAGAAGTCTGTCACAACAGGTTGAACACACATACAGCACTTAGTCCATACCAGGAATGGAGAAAATGGAGAGGTGCCTTATGGGAGATACAGCATGCCAGTGTTGATGAGGATCTCCAGCTGCTTCTCATCAGGGCCACTGGATTCATCAGCTTCATTCCTTTTTTCCTTTTTTCAAAGGGCCATAGACTGAAGAACTCTGAAAACCAAACATACCAAGCTCTCAACAGCTTAAATACACCTCGACGTGTCCTTATCTCAGGCACCCCCATTCAGAATGACCTGCTTGAATATTTCAGCCTGGTGCACTTCGTCAATTCAGGCATCCTAGGTAAGACATGAATGTGAGAGGCGGGCGGGGGAAGTTGCTGGCAAGGCCTCCACTAGCTACCAGTGCTGGTGAAAGCAGCAACAAGACATTAGTGAGAGGTCATCTACAGCTTGGACCCCATATTCTCCTTCAGTTTGTAACCAGAAAGTCTAGGTCAGTCTCAGTTTTAGAGGCTGTGTATCATCAGAGCTCTGTTTCAAGAAGATTATAATTTCAAGTACACCAGTCAAACAGGTGTTTTGGAAGGGGAGTTAATCATTAAGGTAAAATGAATATATGACCCAGAGTATTAGGTGGCTGATCTTGTGTATCTATACTGGTCAGCCAAAAATGTCTGTTTAGGCTAGGAGTTTATCTGACAATAGGCCCTTGGAGATACGGCAGGAAGAGCCAGATCGTAATCGTACTTCCCACAACACTCCCAGACTATAGCAAGTTCAGAAATCTAAGCCAGGAATGCTGTCTTTGAAGGAGATGCTCTGGAGAGGAGGGTTTGACATGGCATGCTCTCTGTGTTGAGTACAGAGGCAGCCTGGGAGACAGCTCTTCCCTGCTCTCATATCCATCTGGCACAGGGGGCTGAGGTGACTGGCACAAGGCAGAATGGTGTACCTTGTGCCAGAGTTGGGTAACAAAGCTTGAATTCCTGGCAGTCTGCCATCCCACTTTCAGATGATCGGAGAGGAAGCTGAGGGTGATGTCTAGCATTTGGAGTTAAGACTGCTCTTGTTTTTCTGAGGCAAGGGAGGCCTGTGAATATGGGCTTAACTTCACCTGCGATAGAAAGAAAAAAGTCTGGAGGAGAGATACTGATTAGTGTGAATTTTCAGGGGCAAATACCTTCTACAATTTCAGGTAGCAGACTGAAATAGTCTTTGACTCCTGTGCTCTGCTGATGTCTGCAAGCTCTCTTTTCATTTTAAAAGCAAAGTAGTCTTTGCATACTCTCCTGCATGACTGGGTTAGGATCAGGTCTACTGCTTTCTGGTGTGGAGTAGTTTGTGGAGCTCTTTGACAGGAGAGGTAATTTTTTTCTGTTAAGGAATGAAAATAAACCTATCTGTAAATAATTTCCTTATTGCTGTAACTCATTACCCATGTTTGTCTCGAATTGGGTGTCCAGTCCAAGAGGCTTCTCATTAATTCTAGTGCATTCACAACTCTACTTAAACACTGTTCATCAGATGCTAGCATTACAAGCAGCATTTGGGCTGTATCCTTTTCTGTTCAGCTGTTCTGCCTCCAGAAAAGGAAAGGATGGGGTGGTAGAGGTTCTACATGTGCTTTTTTCATCTGCTTCAATTTTGGGTAGTTATAGCAGGGAGCTGATGTGATTTCCCCTGCACCTATTCACCTGTACTTTGGGCAAGAATGGTCTCCCTAGTACTTCTAGTTCATTCTTTCTGAGATGAAGTTAATACTGTAACTACTGCCAACAAAGCTGCATCCGTGCAGTAGTCATTTTTCCCTCTTTCAGCCTGTGACCAGTAATAAGCAACTGATTACAGATAATTTTGCAGCAGGCACACATAATGCCTATGCTGTTGTTTGGAAGGACAAAATCGGGGAGAAAAAGTGTAGCTGGAATGTGAGCAAAACCAGCACATACCTGACTGTACTTGGGTTTAACTAAAATTGTGTGACCTTTGGCAGTGTGTTGTTGTTGGAGTACAAAACAATTTTCTGTTGTACAGATTTGCCTGCTTTGAATGCTTCCTGGGTGGAAAGGAGATGAAATTATACTGGTGGGGTGAGAGAGTGTTTTATCTGCTGGGCCCCATGCTTGCCATATGATAACTAGGGCTGTGGGGTACTGGTCAAAGGTTATTTTGGTTGTAGTTGTCACCTTTTCACTTCTGTTTTGTACAGGGACAGCACAGGAATTTAAAAGACATTTTGAAATTCCCATCTTGAAAGGCAGAGATGCGGATGCAAGTGAAGCTGAGCGACAAAAAGGAGAAGAGAGGCTTAAAGAGCTGATCAGCATTGTGAATAGGTGAACTTCATCCCTCTTCTCTCTGCGGAGCTTTTGCATAAACTCTTGGTGTACACTGGTATCTTTCCAAATTACGGTTGTAGCTGTAATAAATTCTCTTGCCAGTTAGGTCTATTCAGTAAGCGATTGTGCAGGTATTTATTGGCTAAGAAATCTACATAGCATGTACTTTAGTCTGAAAAATAGCACATCAAAAGGGCACAGTTAGCTGCAGTCACTCCCAAGCAAATGTACTCAGATTCTGAATCATTATTTGATTCTTGTGTTTCTGTTTTCTCCTGGGATCTGAACAGTCGGGGACCATCCTTTTATTTGTGTTAACGTAACTACAGTGTACGTGAGGTCAGACTTGAGATCCATCCGGCCCAGCTGTTGAGTGGCAGACAGAAAGAGTATAGGGAATGTCACTCGATTCTGCTGTTGATTGCCTGAGTCACAAAAGTGTCCAGTTAACGTTTTCATAGCAGTGCTGGCTCTGTGGGCTAGTGGGATTAGATTATTAGTGTCAGAAATGTGACTTGATTCCCAAGAAGCACCTCTGTGATGTCAAATACTGTCTTATTTCTCTTTGGTTGATTTTTGGTATTTGTTTAAACCTATCTTCTTTTTGTGAATGCAGCCAATTTATCAGTATCTGCTGGCAATTGCTTGTCTCTCTGTAAGGACTCTTACTAGACACTCTTTTGAATTCTCAGCATTGCTGATGTCGTCATTTCTTTTTCTTAATCTGAACTCTTGCAACCATCAAAAATACCATCCTGCAGTCCATAGTCATGGCAAATTGAATTTCACACTGAGTACAGCCTCTCTATAAAGACAGCCCTGATCTTGACTCAGGTCAGCTTGCAGAAGCCTAAGAGAAAGGAAAGGTTGGGGGGAGGAGAAGAGCTTATTCCTTCTTGAGGTGCATTTGTTTCTTTTTATAATTGATAGAAAAGGTTGAATTTGGTAGGAATTACAAATGAGGCAGTGATGCAAAGACACGTGGAATCATAAACATAAGGCTGGAAGGGCCCTGGAGAAGCTGTCTAATCCATCCTGGTGTGCCAAGGTAGAAGGTGTTAGACCTAAACTGTCCCTTAACCCCACCCAGCACTGAAAACCTTATAAATTCCCCAGGACACCTTTTCCAGGGTATTACTGTCTTTGCAGTTAGAAAATGCTCTTAATGTCTAACACAAATCTGCCATACTACAGTTTAAGCCTGTTACTTTTCATCCTACTGCTTATGGATTTGGAGACCAGATTATTGCTTGCTTTTAATGGCCTTTGACACATTTTGGGGCTGTCATATATTCCTGCTATGTCTGTCTTCTATAGGTTTCATAGCATCGTATTTTCAGCGTTTCCCGGCAGAACTGGGTTTCTGCACCTCTTTCTTAGGTTGATCAGTTTCGCACTCTTTCTAGTCCATCCATCCTTTCTAAAATGTGGTAGAACCGCACCGTGGGGCATTTCTAGAGCCCCCAGGGAGAGATGCCCTTTGAAATCTTGGGCCAGACAAGGAACCCATCTTGGCTGAGGGTGACTACTGAGTTATTAAGTGGGGAGCTGCCTGCTTGTACTTTGGGTTGTGTTCATAGTGTGTGGTTGTTAAATCCTGTCCCTGTTTGTTTGCCTGTGCCACTGGCCTGTTGTAGCTCAAGTTGAGAATCCCATTGGTATCTGAGGAAGAGCTGCCTTTCTCTTGTAAGGGACTGGGCTCTGTTAGGTGGAATCATGCTTGAGCTTTCCAAATCTCACGAACCAAATTTGGAAGCCTCACAAAGACAGGGGCTTATGCTGGGCTCTGTAGTGTGGGCCCATGGGGCCTCTTAGTGTGGATGGTGGGTGTCTGGCCTTTGCCGTGTGTTGGACTGTCCCAGACTCCTGGAGATATCAAAGGAACTTTGTGTTCAGCACCTTAGGAATAATACTGATAAACCAGAGTTTTGGTGTCATCCAAGCATCTGATTTTCATTTTCCTCCCTGCAGATGTTTAATCCGAAGAACTTCAGACATCCTCTCCAAATACCTGCCTGTGAAGATTGAGCAGGTGGTCTGCTGCAGGTACCAAAAACCTGACACTGTGCCTGGGAAAAAGGGAGGAGCAACAGGAAGGACTAAAAAGTTGCAAAAAAACCCTTCAGTCCTTATGGTGGCTGCTTCTCTTTAGGAGTGAGATTGCAGCCATCACCAGTATGTTGTTTTTCCTCCTGAAGCAGGGATGGACAGCTGGTAGTTCTGCCAGCTGGCGTGCTCTGGGCTGTTGTGTACGGCAGAGCCCTGGGCTGGGCAAAGTATCCAGCTCTGGGCTGAGATATCAACGTTCTACCATCAGCCTTGGAGGCAGTTCTAGACTGTCCATGCTGTAGCTAAAAACCTGGGCACCGGAGCTAAAAGGAACGCAGTGTGTCGATAGAGGAGGAAGGATGGGGTTGGTCTGGGGGGCAGGCTGAGACTGCAGAGCTGTTACTCTTTCAGGCTGACACCTCTGCAGGCTGAGCTGTATAAGAACTTCCTGAAGCAAGCCAAGCCAGCGGAGGAGCTAAGGGAGGGCAAAATCAACGTGTCATCTCTCTCTTCCATCACTTCCCTGAAGAAGCTCTGCAATCGTGAGTTGTTCCCCTCACGTAATGGGTTTGGTTTTTGCACTGTTGTGGGAGTTTTACGGGGGGGTCTCTTGCGCACTTCACAGTCCGAGCTCTCTTTGTTCTCCAGACCCAGCTCTTATCCATGATAAGTGTGTGGAAGAGGAAGAAGGTTTTATGGGAGCCTTGGACTTGTTCCCTGATGGCTACAGCACCAAATCCGTGGAGCCCCAGCTTTCGGGTACTGTGGAACTCAATAGCACAAATGTGCTGCCTAACACAGGCAACCATGAAACTGTATTTAGCATCTTACCAAGTGCCTCTCCAAGGTTTGGAATTTGGAAAGTTCTGCTCTAACTTCTTTCCTTTTTATCCAGGAAAGATGCTGGTTTTGGACTACATCCTTGCTGTTACAAAAAGCACCAGTAACGACAAGGTGGTTTTGGTGTCTAACTACACTCAGACACTGGACTTATTTGAAAAGCTCTGCAGGAACAGAAGGTTTGTCTTTGGGTTTCATTTGTTTAATCCTGCAAGACTATACTTGCAGCCTACACTG
>NW_010242396.1:0-12450 GCF_000690775.1 Eurypyga helias | reverse complement strand
CTTGTGATCTGTCTTTTACCTCAGATGTTCCTGAATTGGAACTAATGTGGCTTGTGCTTTGGCTCTTGTGGGTTACTCAGAAAAATCTCTGGCCCTCTGCAAAAGCTCTCCAAGCCCAGGCCCTTGTTACAAGGCTGGCTGGGAAAGATTTTTCCCTTTCAAGTAGGGTGCTGTAAAGGTCGCAGCAGTCTGACCGCAGTAAATGCTGTATACTCTAGGTATTTATATGTCCGGCTGGACGGCACCATGTCCATTAAAAAGAGAGCGAAGATTGTGGAGCGATTCAACAGCCCCTCGGTAAGTAGAACCTGCCAGATGTGAGCAGCTCTCCTGCCAGTTCTGAATACTGTGAGTAAAAGTAAAACGCTGCCTCTGTAGTCTAATCCAAGTCTGCCTTTTTCCGCAGAGCCCAGAGTTTATCTTCATGTTAAGCAGCAAAGCAGGTGGCTGTGGTTTGAATTTGATCGGGGCTAACAGACTGGTTATGTTCGACCCGGACTGGAACCCAGCTAACGATGAGCAGGCCATGGCCCGTGTGTGGCGGGATGGCCAGAAGAAGACGTGCTACATCTATCGACTGCTTTCAGTGAGTCTTACTCCCCTCACCTCCTCAGCGGGGAGCCCTTGCTGCCAGCCCAGCTGTGGCTACTGCAACTGGGACCAGCAGGGGAAGAGCCCTTTTGCGTCAGTGACCAGAATTGATTAAAACTTAATTGCTTCCTACCCTTGGATGTGTTGCTGTAGAAAACCATGAAGGTTCAAGCTGGAGGGTCATTACTGCAAGCTTTGGTTTCCAATGCTGACTGGCTTCTGAGGAACTGAAATAACTGTGGCCTTTCAGATAAGATGTTCCTTTGCAGTCATTTAGGCATCTGATGTCTTCAGTTCCGTGGGGTGTCTGATGCGAAGTTGCTGTTTTTCAGTCTGGCTGCAGTCTGGTTTGGTTGGGTGTACATATACTTAATAAACAGCGAGTACACTCCCAGAGTTACAGCAGCGTTTGGAATGGGGCTGCCGGTTAGCAGGTGGGGTAGCTGCTCTGTAAAGGGAAGCACGAAGGAGATTGTCTTTTCAGGCTACCATAGCACTCTGTCCAGCAGTGCCAGTAGTGATGGCTGCTCAGAAATGTCCCCTCTATGCCCTTGTTGACCTTCACCCCTCGTTAGCTCAGGCTGTGGGGTTTTTTGTTTTGGTTTGAGTGTTGTTTTTGTGTGGGTTTTTTTTTTCTGTAAGCTTGTGTTCCTTGATCAATTATTTTACTTTGACAAAGCAAGTGTTCTTTGCCCATCTCCTCTGTATGGTGTTCCACGTTTTCTCTGACCTGGCTGCACCTGGAAGCAGGGCTGTCCTTTGCTTTTAGAACTGGCAAACTGGTCTGCAAATCATGACTAATCACCTTCTTCCTTTGTTTTACATTTATTTGCAGAAAAAAAACATTTTGCTCTTAGGCTTCTGTCTTAAAAGTGTAGCATGCTGGGCTTTCACACATCTGTTCTAGAAGTAGTCATCTCCCTCCAGACAGTGAGTGTGATTGATCCGTGTGGGGGTGAACCAGCAACTAGTGCTGAGCTCGTGTCACCCAGGGCTAGCCCTTCTTGCTGTTTTTTGGGGGGATGTTGTGTGTGTTGGATTTTTTTTTTGTCAAGGAGTGGCTGTAGCTGCCTGGCTCCTTTTCCTCCTGTCAGCACAACCTGGTGTGGTGTGAGCTCCAGCCGTAAGTGGCAGCTCCACCTTTTCCTCATCCATGTCTCTTTTGGATCCACTACTGTAGGCACAGTGAAAGACAAGAAGCAGAATTGGGTTAGGTCAGCAGCCAAATAAGATGATGTTGGAGTGCAGCTGGCAAAACTCGCCTGTCATCTGTACTGGTCTGGCAAGGCACTAAATGGTCCTGACAGCTTGCTGCTGTTTGATCCGTGACGCTTTCCCAATGCAGTGCTCCTTTAACACTAGTGTCCCAGCTGTACTTCATCTCCGACTCTCTCCTGTAGACAGGAACCATAGAGGAGAAGATATTCCAACGCCAGACCCACAAGAAGGCCCTCAGCAGCTGCGTGGTGGATGAAGAGCAGGATGTGGAGAGGCACTTCTCACTCGGGGAGCTGAAGGAGCTCTTCACATTGAATGAGACCACCACCAGTGACACCCATGACAAGTGAGTATACTGAATGACTAATAGATGGGATCAGCAAAAAGCCCCTCCATGGTTTGGGCTACTGGCTCAGGGGTTCCTCAGGCAGCAGGAGGAAGCTTAGAGAGGGAGGGCCTCAAGTACCTCTGCTTCTGAAACTTAACCACCTGGGGATCAGCACTTCCTTGCTGTCTTCCCTTCTTGTTATCTTAGAAAAGCTGTGCTGGCAGGACAACTGAGCAAACTATTTTTGTTGCTGCCTCTGTCTGGAGGCTGTGAAATACTGCAGCTGATGAAAAGAGAGAAATTGGTCAGAGCTGTTCAAACTGGAGCCCAGCTTGGTCCTTCCTTGCTGTTCTCTTGGTGGTTTGTGATCTCCAAATGCTGAACTGCTTCCACTGCCAGGGCTACTCTATCTGCTACGAATTCACAAGGCCAACCCAAGTGCTGTTCTGGAGACTAAAAGAATCCTTCACTGCCTGCCCTTCTCCCCCACCCTGAGACCTGTGGTATTGTAGCCAGCAGAAAGAGGACAGGGAGTGCAGGGAAAAGCTTTGCTGTGAACGTTAAGACTCTTAGTTCAGGCAGGAAGTGAAGAGGATTAGTTTTAAGCTGGCTGCAAGCTTAGCTCTGCGTAGGTATCTTGTCTGCATGTCAACAGGCCTTGCTGGCAGGGCTGCTGCCGCTGCTCTTTGACTCGGCGTGGCAGCTCAGCAGGGCTTCTCCAAAAGAGCCTGAGCACAGCGCAGTGGCCAGGGTGGGAGCCAGCATGGAGCGGCTTGGAGCATGGTGTGTTCGCACAGTCGGGAAGCCTGACACAGCGCTAAGAAGGTGTGAGCATTGGGGGTGTTTGCTTGAGATCTGCCCTGAGCAACATCCCTCACCTTTCCAGGGAATTCCTCTGGGCCCTGCTGGGCTCTTGCCACATGGCTAAACAGGGAGGGCGAGTGCCATTGGAAATGGAGCCCCAGGGTTTCCAGAATAGGAGTCATTCCTTCTCTGTCACACATGCCAGAAGGTGGTTGTGTGTTTCAGTGTAACATGGAGTAATTAATCCTGTCTGAATATCCAGTTGCCAGTGTTGCAGGTGGAGGGAAAGTTCATCCAAATGTCATTGGCTGCATTTTTAAACAGCCCAGAAGTGGGTGAACCTTACACTGGCCTTGGGCTGACTCTGTTCCAGGATCAAATGTCGTCGCTGTGTGAATGGCCACCAGGTACGGCCCCCTCCTGAAGGGTCTGACTGCACCTCCGACCTCTCCCAGTGGAACCACTGTGCCGATAAGCGGGGCCTGCAGGACTCCGTGCTGAAGGCTGCGTGGGATGCTGCTGTCACCTTCACTTTTCATCATCACTCCCATGAGGAGCAGCGAGGGATTCCCTAACAGGTTACTGTCCCCTGTGGGGGCAATGGCAGGCTGCTGTGGCAGTCCTACCCACTTTAACCCTTCAAGGAAAGGGGCAGTGGTAGCAGTACGTGCTGGACTGCTGTGTGGCTGTGGAATAGCAGAACGGTGTGATTTCTAACAGGCTTGAAGGCCCTTGGCATCAGTCTCCCACAACAGCGAGGAGTCTGGCTTTGTCTTTGCTGTTGTGTGCCTGAAAAACAGCCCTTTAGGAAGTGGGAATAACTGGATCTTGTGTGCTCAATCAGATTCAGCACTGGTTCTCATGCTCTTGGTGTCTGTGCCTTCTACTCCGCCAAGTTTTGTCTTCAGGTTTAAGTTAAGCCTGTGGTTTTATAGCACTTGATGTGCATGGTCATGTTTAAGGGAAAACAGCTCTGGCTTACAGCTGGTGACCAGAAACTTACAGGATCCATTTCTGTTGTGAAATGTGATCTTTGCCCATTACTCAGGAACAAGAGGGTTTGTATGTTGAAGATCTGGCGGTAGGAAATCAGGCTCTAGTAAGGTAACTCCATTTCTGAAACCACTTGCTTTGCTTATGGGCAGGATCCCCTGATCTAGCGGAGTGTTTTAATTAGATCACCTTACAAGGCAGTAATAAAATTCACACTTTGGTACATTATGGGTCTTAATTATATTTTTATTATGAAAAGTGTTACAAAAGAAACTATTCAAAACCTCTGTAAAGTGACTGCAGACATTGGAGGGGGGGACATGACTGCAAATAAATAGCAGGCTATTTGGTACATAAAGAATTGTGGTGGTGTTCCAAATGTCAAAGGTCAAGGCTGGGGGCTTTTTTAGCTTGCTTTTTTCTACTCCCTTTTAAGTGGAGGGAGGAGTTGTTATTTCACAGATCACAGAATGCCTGAAGTTGGATGTGATCTCAAGGTCATACTGTCCAGTGCTGCCCTTCAAAAGCAAGGTCACCTAGAGCTGGTTGCCAAGGACACAACCAGATGGCTTTTGAGTCTCTCCAACCATGGAGATGGTCATTAATGAGAGGTTGGCTGAAACAACATGAAACTTGTAACAACACCCAGTGAAATAAATAACTGCTGCTTGTCCTGGGAGCTGCAGGAAGTCACAGCAGCTCACTTGGTATCTGTCCCACTTAAAATATTCAAACTAAGAAGGTGGTAGAAGTTAGATCACCTGGAAGTACAGCTGTTGACCCACAGTCTCTCTCAGTGTCACTTCACTGTGGTGTCCCTTCATCAAATGACTAGAGAAGTGGCAAGAACAACTGTACATACTGCTTGAACCAGGGGAAGAAACCCCCTCCTGTGCTGTGAATTAAATCTTATTGGCCATGGACTGAACCACTTAGTTCAAGCTGATTGGTTTTCTACTGCTCCTGTGTCCATCACATGACACTGATGTAGTCAGCAAAGGCCTGAGAGGAGTCCCACGAGTCGTTGACCACACTGCACACAGCCTTGAGACGCCGAAGTGCTTCTTGGGCTGTTTCAGCATCCTGGTCCAGCCAATTCTGGAAGAGGCGGAGGTGCGTGAATTGAATCTGTCCACCTCTCTGCTGGATGTGGCCTTCCAGCTTCTTTGTGAATTCCAGGAGCCCATCAGGTTTGATGCAATTTGAGCTTTTCAGGGAAAGGAAGACAAAAAAAAAGTCATTAAGAGTCTAGGCTATAATTTGAGCAGTTTAAATTACTGATCCTTCTAGTAACTGCCAGTACAGGCATGAGGATGTTTCAGTGCAAAGTACAACTTCCTTCAGCAATTCAAAGTGTGAGTGGTCAGTCAGTTCTGATGAAAACCTAAACTGAAGCACAGCATGTAAAGGGCTAGAAGCTTTTTAAAACTAAGGTGATAACCACTAACAAGTTAAACTCATTATCCTGGCCTCCTTACTACTGACTTACGTAGGTCCAGCTGTGTCTGTAAAAATGTTGCTGGACCCAAGCTGCTGGCTAAGCAGTGCCTGGGAGCACTCGTCTCATGGCAGCTGTCACCTGCCTGGACCAACCTACAGGTCCCAGTGCAAGCCTCGGCAGCAAGGGATCATTTATCTCTTCCTTCTGAGAAAAGCAGGAGAGCATGTGTCAGGTCCTGGTGTTTCTAGGAGACCAGAAGGTTACTTCCCCTGCATAGATGTCTGAATAAATGTGAAATTGCATGCTGGACTTAATCCTGTGAGAGGCACAATAACAATCAGGATTCAAGGCCATAGTTAAAGAAGTTGTCAAGCCTGTGCAGTCTCAGCAAGCTCAGCCCTTAGGGTGTAAAGAAAGGGGGTAAAATCAAGTAAAACAGCGTTAGTATTGCAGAAGTGTCACCCTCCATGTGCTTTGTGAAGGTTATTGCCTATCGATGGCCGTTCAGGCTCAAGGGGGGAGCAGCAGTTCGGGCTGAAGAGCAAAGACAATGAAAGGAATGCCAAGGCACTCACAGGATCTGACGGGGGCAATGACAGCATTCCCTCCCTGTGCAGGGGCAGTGGGAACAGAGCTAGTCACCCTGATACCGACAGCAAGGGCTTGGAGCAGCTTACCACGGGAGCTGCCTCCCAAAGCTGATTTTAAGATGGAGCTTGACTCATTTAAAAAAGGAATAGTGAGGTGCTGGAGGTCCCCAAGGTTGTATGTGCCCATTACAGCATTCTCTAAGCTTTTCTTGGGCACACATTCCCTTGAGGAAGGAACAAAACCATGCTCAGGCTTCTCCTGCTGTCTGAACCCAGTTCTGGCCCTCCCAAAACAAGACATTTTGGCAGAATACCTGACATCCAGCTGGCAAAGAGAAGAGGAGGAATCTTCAGAGAAAATGTCTGCAAGGGCAACCAGCCTGTGATTCCCTAAGAGGGGAGAAATGTGGGTGTTAGATGCAAACAGGGAACCATCTTTAAGTATTTAAACAGCCACAGGGCTGGGGTAAGAGTGCAGGCAGGAGGCCATAAGCATGTGCACGTGGCACAAAGGGCTCATCTCCACACCCTCTCTCTTTTCCCCTGTGGTGGTCTGAAGTGAGTTCACCCCCAGGGCATTGTATTTGCTGACAGGGCAGTTTGACAGTCTCGTCCAGCCTGGCCTTGGATGCCCCATCCCTGGAAGTGTTCAAGGCCAGGCTGGATGAGGCTTGGAGCAACCTGGTCTGGTGGAAGGTGTCCCTGCCCATGGCAGGGGGGTTGGAAATGGATGGTCTTTAAGGTCCCTTCCAACCCAAACCATTCCGTGATTTGTTTCACTAGAAAAATCCTGGTTTTGTTAGAGGAGTCAATATGAAGTTCTGTTTTTAAAAGCAGCTGAAAGCACAGGGTTACACACAGACCATAGAAATTCCATGTATGTTTTTTCATCAAAAGAACAACAGTATTCTGGATTTACCTGAAATCTATTTCTCAAAACATTTCTGCTCGGCCTGTGATCCAAAAAGCCTATTATTGCTGTAAATTCAGTTCCACTTCTTTGACACAAACCCTTCCTTTACTCATTTCCAACACTTTGGTGGCTGCCAACAGCTTTCAAGGCACCAAATGCCCAAATGTGGGCAAAACCTGTGCCTCTGGATGAAAGGCCCAGCTGCTGTTGAATCTGTTCCTGTTAAAGAGCCTGCTGCAGATCAGTCAAATCCAGAGTCCTGCCCAGAAAAGCAACTGTAATGCCCACTCCTGGTACGCTGCTGAGCACAGCTGAAATTCTGCCTTTCAAAAATGAACCCGATGCTCCTTATTTTGGGGATGAAATCCACTATGTTCGTGCACATACCGAGTTCAGCTCTGAGGTCACCCGCCAGCAACGCTCCTAACTCCAACCCTCAAGTTCTCTCCAGAGCTGGCCTAAGGTCAAGGCCCCACAGCAACGTTCACTGTACGCACCAAGGCGATTCCCAGGCAGTTTGAGGCTCTTCAAAGATGAGTTTCTCTTCACTGTATTGATTATTTCTGACAAAAACTCAGCAGTAGAGCTTTCAAACAGCCGGCAGAAGGAAAATGTGATTTCTACAGAAAAAATGGATCGAGAGTACGTGTTAGTACGCCCTGTGTGCTTCATTATTCCATAATTAACATCCTGCAGACAGTTCCAGCCCCTAATCCGTACGCAAGAACAAAGCTTCCCCAGCAGTGGACTGCATACAACAGCATTGCCACTGTCACAGGGAGAGAGCGGAGATCACATCGTGGGGAGTGGTTTTGCCAGCTGACCCAGTTAAAGGCAGATGTGCTCTGCAGGTTAAAAATCTTTGGTTTACAGCCCAGACTACGGACTCTTCCCTGCAGCCTACGCCAGCCTTGCAGCTGCTCCTCTCTGCCCTGCTGGCACAAAGAACCAGACACCTTCCCACTCTGCCAATGGCTACGGATCCGCTGCAGGCACAGTGACATTTGGCTAAAGCTTACACATCCGGAGATCACCTCTTTACGCATCAGCCAGGCAAAAGCAGGCACCCGCAGCATCTTCCCAAGGAACGGCACCCAGGAGTTCGCTGTACCTTGCAGGACGGGATCCTGAAGCAAGAGCAGCACTTCTTTCTGGTGCTCAGCCAGGTTCACATCGTGAAAGCTCAGTTTCTTCAGATTCGGATTACACTCTGAAAACAAAACAAGTTCTCAGGTCAAGTACTGTACGTCCTTAGATGAAAAGACCCTGACCCAACTACAGCTAATTCCCACAAACTGCATTGGACTGTGGATAATTTATGCTGGATTGTGGGTAATTACAAAGGAACCATTCTGCTGCTCAGGATCATTCACATGCTCAGCACAGAAAGTGGGATGGCTGACACCCATTTCTTTTTCTCAGGAGACTTCAACGTCCACGCTGAAGAAATGGACCCACCTAAGCTGGCTTCATGCTAAAGGACGAGGGAGCTACTCAGTGTGTCGGTGATGGTTAGCAGAGTACCTCTGAGTGCCTCCAAAAGGAGCCCCAGCTCCTGAGAGCCAGGCAGCGTGGCGCTGTCGAGGGACAACTGCTGCAGGGACTTGGACACCTTGAGTACTGGCAGCAGGAACGTGGTGTGCAGAGGTTCCCTAGGGAATCGGATCTCCAGCTGCTCCAGGCAGCTCTCTAAGGGAAGAAAAACAACAATGAAAGAGCTTTGTCTGGAGTGCCAGTCTTCGGTGTAGCTCGGTCCCAGAGCGAGCAAGCAGTCCTTGCACCTATCACTTCGGTTGGCAGAAAATGCCCCTGCAACTCACCCTGCCTCAGAGCCCTAGGGCAGCTCAGACCTACGGTAACGTCAGACACATTTCAGGACTCCTGCCAGAGCACAGGGCCAATTTCTCTTGTGTTCTGGCAGTGGAGCAGCTCTTGAGAATGAAGGTCACACTATGCACAAACCAGCCAGCATCTTGCCAGGGCACAGCTCTTCACTGCCCCCTCCATGTTTCATTCGGCCTTTGCTTGCTGCTTTTCATACAACCATGGAATGGTTTGGGTTGGAAGGGACCTTAAAGACCATCAAGTTCCAACCCCCCTGCCATGGGCAGGGACACCTTCCACTAGACCAAGTTGCTCCAAGCCTCATCCAGCCTGGCCTTGAACACTTCCAGGGGTGGGCCATCCATGGCTTCTCTGGGTAGCCTGTTCCAGTGCCTCCCCATCCTCAGGTCATTCAAGGGCAGCGAGATCTCTGAGCTGAGAACATGCTGCTATAGCTCCCAGACTGTAATCCGGAGGCTTGGGCAGGGCTTTGCCATCACCTGCGCTTCTATGATGATCACAAGATGCTTTCTCTCTGCTTAAGGATCCATCTAAGGCTTAGAGCCTCACAGCCAAGTGGATGGACAAAGCCCTCAACCAGTTTAGAGACCTGGTGGGAGACGCTCCCCGTGGGCTGCACGGACAGTCACTGCTAGCAGGGTACGACTGGCCCCGTACGAAGCTGAAGTTGCAGCAGGCTGGCACAGCACTAAAATGCTTTGTCCGAGCATGTCACAGACTGGAAATGACAAACTGCAACACCATCTAAATCAGAAAGGTGAGGCTGTAATTGCTTAATTACAACATCACTAACACCCTAGAGTTCCAATGTGGATGCCCCATCCTGGTCATTGCTCAGAATCTGTTTCCTACCTGGGATTTCTGCCTCGCTGCAGCTTGGATTTCCCTCTGGCCTGTTCCCCTCCAGCTGGTTTTTGAGGTCGAAGCTGACGGAGAGCGTGTGGAGCTGGGGAAAGGCACTCAGGATGTAGCGAACAAGCTCCATGCAAGGCATGTGGGAGAAGACGTCGCTCACCCGCACCACGCGGAGGTGGCAGTCCGAGTGGTGGGAGAGGGCCCGGAGCCCAGAGAGGATGCAGAAGATGTTGGCGCCCAGGCCTGGAACAGCATTGGTACAGAAAGGCGTTAGCTGTGTCCGTACAGACACAGACGCAGCTGGAGCTGCGCCGATGGCCCAGCAACGTGTGGATAAAGCGGTCTGTGAGCTCAGTCTGTGCCTGCAGGTACTCACAGACCGCTTTTTCCACGCATTCTTGAGCCAGACTCTGTATGCTGGACACGGAGACCTGGCTCTTCCCTTCCCCCTTGGGACAGCGTTTGAGCATATTGCTGAGGGCTGTTTTGCTGTAGAAGAGCCCCGTTCTAACCCTCAAGCAATGGCTCACTAATGCCATTCTCAGGATCAGGTACTGATACCCTTACAAAACCCATTCAGCTGCAAATAAAACCCGAGCATGAAGGCCGACCACTACACTAAGGCTGGAAGGAAACAACCTGTTCACACCACTAACCGTTGTAAGACAGAACCAAGTTTTCTAAAGATACCCAGGAGCTCAGCAGGTTACTCAGAGTCCGACACGTCTCCCCGGTCAAAGGAATGGAGAACAATTCCAGTGTGGACACGCTTCGGAAGCGGTGAGCAGCCTTCAGAGAAAAGATCCCGGCACATCCTCCTCTTTTCTTAGAGCCAGTATGGCCAGCGCATGGAGACCCTGGGGAGGAACTAGTCCAGTTCTCAGCGCTCTCTCCCTCCATGGCGCTGTTTTTGTCAAGTAACCCTGCATTATCCTCTCTAGCAACAGTGAAAACAAAATCATACAGGTCTTCTGGGTCAGCGTACAGTCTCCTGCTTCGTCTGAGGCTACGGCCTTTCTTCCCTACTGCAGATTTTGGCCGCCTGCGTGTCTTTCGAAGAGCGGGGTGACAGGACAGCCGGCGTGAGACACGACGAGAAGCAGAGCCTCCCTGAACGCTGGCATGCTCACAGGGCACCTCACTGCTTGCCTCACCGCACGCCTGGTTTCGCAGGGGAGGACTTCTCGGTCCGGAGAGGACAGAGCTCAGAGGAGTGTCAGCCCTGCATCCATTCACCTCCGCATCAGCCTCCTCCCGCATCCTGGGGGATCTCTTCCGGTTCTCTCCATTGCTCCACTCCCTCTCATCGCGGCCCCTCTCCGCTTGCTCTTGTGCCGACCCCTGGCTTTGGGCTTCGTCCTCCTCTCTGCAAAGGCCGCACAGGCCGCTGTGGTACGTGAGGGCATTTCCCGAGCGCCAAAACCCAGCGCTCATGCTCAAAATGAGAACAAGCAGAACCGTGTCGGGAACAGGCCAGGAATACATGGACACTTGGCTGACAGAGCCGTGGTGAATCAGCCGGTGAAGAAGTAAAACCAGCGAACGCCTGATGGACTGGTCAGAGGAAAGGAGGTGCTGGAATTTCAGGATCTGCAGGGAGCCAGCCAGATTTTCCAGCACTTCCTGGTTGTGCTCGGCTGTGAGCTCCACCGCACCCTGCAGCATGTTGCAGAGGGTAAGCTGGGAAACGTGCGGGGAGCTGTGGAGCAGCGGCGAAAAGTGATGGTCGTTGAGTCGCCAGTCAGAGGAAACATCCAAGACCCCGTGAAGAACGTTTGAGAAGAACGTTTCAAGGAACTTCTTCCTCCAGCAGGTTATATTCTGCAATTAAACAACAGGGTCACATTAACAAAAACTCAACCACAATTTTTCTCCTTCTTTTCAATGACGGCCATCTGCCAACCTGGTCAATGCAGCATCCAAAAAAACCCTTCTGCTGGCACAACTGAGGCTACCTTTGTCGTTCTCAACATCCTTCTTCAGTGTGTTTGTTGAAAAACTGAGTTACTCCCATCGCTTTCTCTTCATCCTGCATCTGGCCTAATTCAAACATGCCCAGTGGTTGGAAGATAAGCCACGTTTCAGCCTACTAAAACCCACACCATCAGGAATTTTCTTCCCAAGCCACTATTTATGGGCTATATTTATATTAGGTTGTCTGCTAACGATTCTTCTGCGCTGCCGAATCAACAGAGCTGCTCCAGTTTTCCCTTGTAAAACCCATCTCCCAAACTCGCTCTCTTCCCTAAGTATTTTTCTAGTGCTTTCCAGGCCATTTTGTGGCCAGTGTAGGTGTAAGCGTGATAGAAGATACTGTTTTTATCCCCCGTTTCCCTGAGAACTGCATCTCCAGGACGGGATTGATTCTTTCAGCAGCGTGTTGCTGTGAGGCAGAGGGTGTACCCGCACGCTACATTTCCCTTTCTGAACCCCGTTTCCCAGAGTGATTGTAACACCAAGCTCCGGAGCTCTACGAACGCCTACAGCCAAGCCCCAGCCCTCTCCCAGAGGCAGCCCGGAGCTCCGGAACCAAACCTCACGGAAGATGACGGGAACAGGGTGCCGATGTCGTGCTCCTCCTACCGGCAGCGTCCCCTCACCTCCGAGTTGGGCGGCCTGGTCTTCATCACGTCGTCCCACAGCTTGCGCCAGATGGGCTGCGTCGAGAGGCCTGGGAGAGAAAAACGATCAATCGGGCGCTTTCGCCCCTTCTCCCCGCCTGACAGCCTGGCCCCGGAGGTCCCCGGGGCGCTGGGCAGACGAGGGGCAGCGCTGGGGGGGCCGAAGACCCGGAGCGTCGAGGAAAAGGCCGGTGGTTTGGGGCGAGGGGAAGAATGCTGCCTTGCAGGGGATGCGGTTCAAATCCGGTGGG
>NW_010242395.1:0-675 GCF_000690775.1 Eurypyga helias | reverse complement strand
ATAATAATAATTAATAATAATAATATCACTTTTTAACAATAAATAAACAAATGTGCCCCACATAATCTCAAGTTGGAAACAAGCAAACCACATGACAAAAAGCTCATTACAAAATGTTTTCCAAACAGATTTTACAGTCAAACATTGACATGGAAATCAATTTCCTCTCTTATCTCCTTATTTGAATGTTGGTCAATAACTGGGTACAAGTAGAGTGCTGAGGTAAAACACTGATGAACAGTTTTATTCTTGTATTTCTTTTTTTTTTTTTTTTAAATAGTAACAGTTTAGTATTGCGAGATTGTCAGCAACATTTAGCCATATCTATACAATGTGCATATACCTACATACATTGAGCTTTGGTCCAGCATTGAGAAGACGAGCAAAGGCATTTTACATATTTCTTTTTGGTTATAGCTTGAGTTCCTTGATACGCCTCTACTTGTTCCTTCCTAGCTCCTTTTTGCTTTCTTGTTCTCTCTTTTTTTTTTTTTTTTTTTCCTTTATTAATTTTTTTAAATTTTTTTTTTGGTATTTTTTTCGGTAATAATGTAAATAAACTGGTACCATTTGAATGCATTTGTTTTCTTCAACTGTCCAAAATAGCTTTTTAGTGAAAAACATAAAAAGACAAAATCAGAACAGTAATTGAACCCTTGGTTCATTATTCAAATA
>NW_010242394.1:1968-2271 GCF_000690775.1 Eurypyga helias | reverse complement strand
GGTGTGAGAGGGTGTGAGGGGGAGGAGAAACAAACCCCAAAAATAAAAAAAGCAAAGAAAAAACCCAGCAAGCGAGCAGCTACGCCAACGCGAACCGGAGGGACCGACCGGGGAACCCAGGAGGTGATTTGCCAAGTACCGTGGAGGAGCGAGCGCCCTGCCCGGGCAGGGGCTGCCCCAGGCCAGGGGGGGCAAGCAGGAGGGGTGCAGGGCAGGGGAAGGCAGCCCCGTCACGGGCCGGCTCCGGTAAGCCAGTGGTTTTGGCTCCGCTCCACGCTGGTTTCGCGACGTCACGCGGGCTTG
>NW_010242394.1:710-1866 GCF_000690775.1 Eurypyga helias | reverse complement strand
GTAAGCCAGTGGTTTTGGCTCGTTCCCAGTTGGTTTCCAAGAGGTACCGTGGCATTCCCAAAGTCATGGCACTGCTGCTGCTCTGGAGACATGACCTAGTCCTGCCGCCCTGCAACGCTTTGCCAGCATGGTTTCATGTGAAATAAGCTGTAAATGGTTAAAAGGCTGCACTGGGGGAGGAGGAAGAGAGCGGGAAGGTGCCCGGCTCAGGATGAGGGAGAGGGAAGGTACCCAGCTCGGGAGGATGGAGAGCAGGAAGGTGCCTGGCTCAGGAAGATGGAGAGTGGGAAGGTGCCCGGCTCAGAATGGTGGAGAGTGGGAAGGCGCCCACCTTGGGATGACGGAGAGCAGGAAGGTGCCTGGCTCGGGAAGATGCAGAGCAGGAAGGTGCCCGGCTCGGGAAGATGGAGAGAGAGCGAGAAGGTGCCCAGCTCGGGATGATGGGCAGCACCTCCTGACCAACCTCATCGCTCTTCGCACGCTGGAGCTGGGAGGCAGCCCTGGATCTCAGTCACATCAGCACGGTCCCCGACGCCGGGCACGGATGCGACAGGCAGAACAGAAGGCATCTCACCCCTGGAGACCTGAGATCTAAGCGAGGAGCAGCTCCTGCCATTTCTTGTCCACCTTTCCCATCCTACTCTGATCCCACCAGCTCAGAAACAGAAAATCCACTGAATCGGGAGCTCTGCTATTCAGGGGAAGGTCAGATTTCAGAGTGGGTATTTTGGAGCCTTCTGGGCACGTTCCCCAGGGAAAGACAGGCTTCACCTCCCCCTCAGTCCAGTCACGCTGCCGGCCCCGCACTGGAGGGTGCGAGCACGCCGGAGCCACGGGCACATCTTGTTTTCCAGCAGAGGGGTGGAAATTTTTCTGGCAGAGCTTTACTTTTAAACGGCTGCTGCTTAATGCTGCTGTTCCCTCTGGAGATGGCTGGCACCAGCACGGGCAGGGTGGGCACAGCCATGCAAGACACAGCCAAGAGGTACTGGGGTCCATCACAAGGTGCCGGACACCCACACCGGTCCCCCACGACACCCAGGGTCTTGCCGCGGGCCGGCTCAGCCTCCTCACTGGAAAAACCGGCAGCCAAAAGTATGGCCCCGGCACAAAGCTCAGCCCAGGGCAAACCTCCCCTCTTCAACAAGAGCCGCGT
>NW_010242394.1:377-650 GCF_000690775.1 Eurypyga helias | reverse complement strand
CAGCAGGATGAAGCCTTGCTTGTCCAAAAAGCCGACTAGAGCACCTCACGAGTGCTCCCGTGACCTGGGATGCCACTCCCCGGATAAACCCAGCAGCGTCAGTCGAAAGACAACCCCAAGCAGGGCAATCACCTGCGGCATTAACCGTTACCAAAATCACCCCGCGGCATCCAGCCCCTGGGATCCCGCTTGCCCGTCCCTCACTGCCTGCCTGGCAGGGCTTTGGGAATGCAGCGGGGCCCGCCGGCACCGGGGAACCCACCTCCCCCCCTG
>NW_010242394.1:0-218 GCF_000690775.1 Eurypyga helias | reverse complement strand
ATCAGCGACGGCCACTTCTCGTCCACCTCTGCCTCGGTTCCTTCCCTCCTCTCCTCCGGGCAGGGAGGACGGCGTGCTTTCACGGCACATCCCGCTTTGGGATGTGCAGCCAGACAGGGACCGGGAAGAGTCGTGGGTTTTCCAGGGCTGGGAAGAGGCTGGTACCTTTTGGAAGCGAAGGAGAGCAACGCCGGCTCCTTCTCCTACGTTCACGGGGC
>NW_010242393.1:38970-43228 GCF_000690775.1 Eurypyga helias | reverse complement strand
GGGAAGGGAGGGTGGCGGAAACGAAGGGGCGTCTGAGGGGGCTTCCCCGCTGCGCCCTCAGACGTGGCGGAACGTCTCCTTTTCCCGAAGAGTTTGCCTTGCTGGGATCTGGCTTCCTGCATAAATGCTCTGCCACCACATGTGAAGGTTTTGGGCTGTCAAGTGAATTTTTTTTCCCTTTTTTTTTTTTTTTTTTTGTAGGTTTTTTTATCACAGGCCAAAAATGGTTTTATTTTCATTTTTTTTACGAGGCTTTTCCCGCTTGGTTTTCCTGCTCCGAGCTGCACTTGCCTTGTGATGAGATGGTAATTCACGCGGGCAGAGCGTGACCGTTGGCTTTCTACACCGGATGCTTTCTGTACGCGGCTTTTTAATGCGTGAAATAATTAAAACCGGGAAAAATTAGCTTTTCGTTGCTTTCTTGATTTACTCACAGTGAGTTTGCCACTCAAGTGTCCCAGGTTACCTTCATATTTGTTAACCTAATGATGCAAGTCTCTATATTAAAAATAACCCTCCACTTCCCACTTCAAGAAACGGTATACTTGTATATACTTCCTCTTGTCCTTGTTAGGCAAAAATTTAAATGAGGAGATGACGCACTGCATCTTGTCCTGACACTTCGGACAACCATAGCCAAGGCAAGTTGTTGTACCCAGAGTTCCCAAATTCACAGGAACAAAACCAGCAAATAATGATAATAATCAAATTGTAGAAGCCACCAGCCCTATAAAAATAGCTTCACAATCTTGGATAATTGTTTTCCTGTTCTGTTGGCAATCGTTTTCCACTCTGAGTTTTCCCTCCTCTCTCTTGAGGTCTTTCAATTCAGATCCTGCATTACTCATAAGAATCTGGTTTTCTTAAGTGTTCATGAACATTTAAGTTTCATCTCAAAAATTGTGAATGAGTTTTTACACCGATTGGTGCACTTCTAAAACATTAATACTGATTTAGGAGATTAAAAATAATTATTTGTAAAGCCAAAAGAGGAAAAATTTCTGGCGTATCAGTTTATGACACATGTGTAAGGCTCTTGTTTTAATAGGATTATGTCAAGTATATTTAATTTAAAATGCCATTTTCAACAGCTTTCCTATTTTGACTTTTGCTTACTAAACTTGAAGCTAATTTTCTTGAAGAAGCCCATGTTCTTGAAAGGTCTAAACAGTAGAATCTCATCCATCCATGGCACAGGACCAAAGCCCATCAAACTTTCTTAAATATTTTCATCAATTTGCCTCAGGGCTGCCCTTTAAGATTTCATGTCCTGGGAACCCTTGGCTTCCTGAAAAGGCCAAATTAACTGTTGTTTGTGGTGGTAGTGTTGTATCCTGTTTACTACAAATTCTGCTGGGACTAATTAACTTCACACAAGCTTTGAAGCACCCCTCAGTGTTGGCCCACTATTAACATTCTGTATTGGATCTGAACTTGTAATCTGCATGTGAAATGCTTTGGGCCTTCGTGAAAATGCTAGTGGCATACAGCGCTTACTTCGTCCCTTACAAAGTCATGGAGATGCGGTGTGTTTCAAAAGAACCAAAACATCATCTTCCAGCAAGGGAGAGTAAGAAAAGAGTAATGTTTAAACTATAGAGTACTGTTTTGCAGCTTTGTTCCTGCAGACACCCTTTAATTATCAAAATATTCCACCTATCACACTGGGGCCCAGCTTTATTTTTCTGGTTTTTTCCCCTTAGTTATATTTGAATTACACGGACAAAATTGAGGTTGTTTCTGATAATGACACACGAAATAATGCCATAATGTCAGGTATAAGTGGTAAGCCACACAGCTACTTTGAAGGTAGTTTGAGGTGTAATTCATATTTGCTGCAACTGGGAAAAAGAAAAAACAATAGATTTAATTTTTGCTACAGCGAAATGCAAAATAGCAAGTGTGCATTAGTCTTAACTACCACTTGCATATGTGGGAGCTCCCCACAAAAGAATTTTAAAAAGCATGCTGCAAAGTGAGTCTGGACCTTAAAATGTCACGGTCATCATTGGTATGAGGAGTCCTCACTCTCACAGAGTAGAGGACGTTTCAGGATCTATTTTTGGAGCTTTTCCTTCAATTTATAATTTTTGTCTTTCAGAGTCTAAATCACTGTAAACCAAACCAACGTAAGTCAAATTAAAGAAAAATGTTTTCATGGCCAAATGGGGAGTCAGCCTAATTCAGTTTTCCTTCTTAGGTTATAGTTCCATGTGACTACAGCTTCTTCTCAGTATGGAGAAGTAAATCCCCTACAGCCAGGGACAGCGTGAAAGAGGAGCTTCCTGTGAGCTGCTGGCGTGCTTCCTTTCCCACCTGCAGAGCACGGCTCATGAGAACATAACGACAAACCTCCGGTGTCCTCTGGACGTTTGCACGGGCAGGTTTATCTTGAAACCATGCTAAAATGTTCCTACGTGTTCAGTGGTGGGTAGGGACTTCTAAAGCCAAAAAGTAGACGTTTTTGCATCTACGTGCGAAGGACTGTTGAGGAAGCTGCTTTGTTCCATCCTTTTCCAACCACAAGATTGTCCGTTTTGCCCCCTCACAGGTGGAATTTTTCCAGTGGCTGCCTTTTAGTATGCCAAATAGGGTTTTGCAGTGTGCTGTGGAGGATACTACCATGTGTGTTACAAACCTTCAAGATTAAAAATCTAGAATGAAGATCAAAGAGAAGAGCTTTCTACTTGTTTGATGTGGAATGAAGAAATAAGGGTGTGAGGGACAAGCTAGGGGCGGAGCCTTAACTGGCTTAAATTGTTTAAACCCCATGGAAATCAATAAGGATGTGTAATTTACACCAGCTGCAGTCTGCCTTTGATATACATGGAGAAAGAGAAAAATCATGAACTTGAATCAAGCTATGCAGAAAAGAAACATAGAATCACAGAACAGTTTGGGTTGGAAGGGACCTTAAAGATCATCTAGTTCCAACCCCCCTGCCATGGGCAGGGACACCTTCCACTAGACCAGGTTGCTCAAAGCCTCATCCAGCCTGGCCTTGAACACTTCCAGGGATGGGGCATCCACAGCTTCTCTGGGCAACCTGTGCCAGTGCTTCATCACCCTCTCCGAAATCAATTAACCTGTTAATTTCAACTGAGTTAGAGTGATTTGTAGTTGTTGAGCATTTTATCTTATCCAATTGTATTCGTAATGCTCTTCCTTAATTTCCAGTATCATAAACCAGTTTATAAACGCTGAGTGACAGTGAGACAAACAGTAAGAGGAGAAATTCTAGTGAATGAGATCAAAAGGTGAAAAAGAAATCATTGCTTATTTTGCTATCTCTTTTTGTTAGCAAGAACTTTTGTAATCACTCGATTTGTTTAATCTTCATGTGAAGTCCACTAAACTGCTTCGGAAAGGATAAGACATGAGCTTTATTTTCTGCAGCCAAGAAACGTTGGCATCGGTGGTATAAAAGAGGAAGGTATAAATAAACCATCACTGACGGAATGAAGTATCCCAGAAGTTGACCAGTACTCCAACACGACAGCCGAACTGTGCCAATGACGACCAGATATTGGTTTGTCTATTTGATGCTGCAAGAAGCACTTGGCTTGTTTTTTTTATGCAAAAATCTCGGACTATAAACATTTCTGGCTCAGCAGCAGCTCAGAGTCAGGTCAAGAACAGGTGCTGGTGGGCGTTTTGTTTAGGAGTTCTACAGTTTGAGACAATTAAATCCAGCTCATCAGCACGTTTTTAGGAGCTGGACAAATGCACGATATCAAATGAAGTTACGGGCAGCTCTCCACTGCCAGCGGTCGCCCCGCAGTAACGCACAGGTACCCGAGCAGATCTGCACAATGCATGGCCTGTGGGCAGCCACGCACTGATATTCTTAGACCTCTGAGTGCTTCCCAGTGCGTGTAAAGTGGCAAGAGCCTGCGCGCCGCATCTCCATCCAGGGAGGCAGAGGAATCCGTGGGAGGATGCAGCTGCAGCTCAGGGCTCGTGAGCCTGTTTTGCAGCGGAAGGCGCTAGGATCTGCTAGGGAGAGGGTTGTGTTGCAAGATTAAAAAGGCTGATTCACTGATATTCTTAGACCTCTGAGTGCTTCCCAGTGCGTGTAAAGTGGCAAGAGCCTGCGCGCCGCATCTCCATCCAGGGAGGCAGAGGAATCCGTGGGAGGATGCAGCTGCAGCTCAGGGCTCGTGAGCCTGTTTTGCAGCGGAAGGCGCTAGGATCTGCTAGGGAGAGGGTTGTGTTGCAAGATTAAAAAGGCTGATTCTTCGGAAGATGCGGGAAAGGA
>NW_010242393.1:36778-38943 GCF_000690775.1 Eurypyga helias | reverse complement strand
GGGGGGGGGGGGAGGGGAAAGGTGAACCTACTAGCTGCAGCTTAATCTACATAAATCGAAGTCTTTTAATGAACTCTCCTTGGGATTTGTGTTCTCTGTAATACAGCAATGAGAAGAAATAGGAAAGGTCCTTCCTCCCATGTATAAAATCAGCTGCCTCCTGGGAACAGTCTCTCTTTGCCCTGGACCCTGTCAGAGGATCTAAGAAAATGTGAACGTGGCCAGAGCTTGGTTGGAAAGCTAGCAGAATTTGGGATATGGGGAAAGACAGAATGCAATGTGAAAGCATGGATATTGCATTTTACACACATCAGCTCCCTGGCGAATCCAGCTGGCTCATGGGTCACTTGGGGAGGGCCCTGGTGACGTGGATTTTTGCTGAACCGTCTTTGGACAGCCTTGCAGTAGTCCTGAGCCAAAACTGTCTGGGTCGGCCCATGTGACAGCAAAGACCACCAAGGTCCGGTGCCCAGAGATGCTCCCTGGCACTGTAGCTGGTGGCTAGTATGGATGCAGCCATAGCGACCAGGCTCCATTTGGTTATAGGCAAGGAGTGGGTTGCCAAACTGCCCAAAGTGGGGCAGCGCAGAGAGTAAATCAAGCAAAGTGGACCCTGGTGTGTAAACATGAGGTTTAGGTGGATGCTGAATATTTTCTGTTGAACTTCTGAGCCATGTGTTAGCTTTTTGATTCATCCTTTTTGGTCTTGTGTTCACCAAATAGCTTGGAGGATAAGCAATGGGCAATTTGCAGTTTGCTCCCCAGGCAGGCTGTTTCTACTGGATTTGCTTTTTGAGGTGTGATTGTTCTCCTGGCTGATGTGGTATATTCCTAATATATTCCTACACTAGCCCTTTCAAATACAGCCAACAGGTGTATTTCTACATATATTGCTATGGAAAAGGAGTTCTGTAGATAATATTTTATGTATCAGTAATACAGTTTGCAAAGGCAACATTATTTGCCTAAAGAAAAAACAATTTTAACAAAACTTTTGTGCAGTAAATATTTTTTTCTGGAGTTGCTCTGATTTTGGAAAACTGCATAATCTAAGTTAATTCATAAATACGGTACCGTTAAGTCCATCTAGAAATGAGAGCTAATAATAAAAATCTGAGTTGATTTCAACCGGGTAAAATGTTAATATTTCTTCAGTATCCAGTAATAGAAGAAATTTTAAAAATGAACAGATGACGCATAGCAGAAAATTATGCAAGAGTAGCAATAAGTATCACACTAAAGCAACAACAACCAGCTGCAAAGTAACAGAATGTCAAGTAATGCAACACGTCTCCCTGATTAACTGGGCAGGTTGCTAACTAGATTGTTAATTAGTGCAACCTCACATTAAGGCACCTATTCATGTAAGATTTTTCACAGCATTCTGCACTGCGTAATCCTATTGAAACTGTGAAAAGCAACAGGTGTTGAGTTTGGGCATGGTTGGCATATTAATTAGACCTGAGGAAAAGAACTTTAAAAAAATGCAGCTGTTAAGTGTTTCAGCGCAAATAAACTGCAGCTGTAGGGCTGAAGCTGTATGTAAGGACAATTTATCATCATCCAACTCAAAGTCCGTATGACAGCAGAGACCATTTTTTTGTAAGTCTTCTAGAACTGAAGAAGCCCATGAGTATTTGATTTGGGCTCTGGCTGACAAAGGCTTGCTAACTTTTTAATAGCAATGGTGTTGTGCACCATGGTATCCATATGGAAATATTTGGATATCTGAGATGTTCAGCAGTGAGTGGATATCAATAGAACAGGCTTCAGCCTCTTACACGTCTGGTAGCCAGTAGCTTGCTAGGAAGGTAGGAGCAGGAAAAGGGATGGAGTAAAAAACGTATCTTTTGTTTATTCATTTAATATAAGCTGGCAGTAGTAAGGATTTACTTATATATATAGCATCCCAACTTAAGTATACTGAATAAAACCTCCCCCAGATGCTGAGAGCGGAAGGAAAGTATGTTTGGCCTGACTTTAAAGGCTATGGGATAAACAGTCTAGAACACAAAATGTAAAAGTTGTAAGTCTTCTCAGTGCTTGGTGAGTCATAAAACCTCTGCTGGTGTCACCCACAGAGTTAGGAATCTTGCACAAAAAAATGAGCGTTTAAACAGAGCAACCATGAAAAATGAGCTAAAAGCAAAGTGCCAGGGGCAGGA